>NW_020272852.1:0-204886 GCF_003268045.1 Sipha flava | reverse complement strand
AAAAAAAAACTTTATTTTCTTATTTTAGTACAAATAAAAAAATTTGTTTGGAAAATGATGAGGTAATTATAAAGATTAATTCTTATTTTGCCTTGATCCACACTAACCTCAATAGGTAACAAGTTAGGGGATTTTAAAAATGTATATTATGTACATATGGCCACACAAGGAGCTACTGTTCTGATTCTCTTCGCTGTGTCAAATGTGGAGGGACTCATCCTACCGCAAATTACACCAAATCACCTGAATTACCGGCAAAATGCGCGCTCTGCAACGGCGAACCTGCAAGCTACAAAGGTTGTATTGTATACAAAGAGCTTCAACAGCGTCGCCGCCAACCTCACAACACAAGAAATAACAATCAGCAGCAACAACCACCACCAACCAATCACCTTTCGCAGTCCATCAACCAGCCAACATCACATCCATCAACACAAATTCCAAGAACTCAACATCACTCATACGCAGAAGTGGCAGCTACTAATACAGGTAACACACCACCGCCAAACTTCTCCGACACCCAACAAACATCTAGCATTGATAACAATGTACTAACTAAATTTTTAGAAGACTTCAAATGCATAATAAACCCACTTATCTCTCTCCTCACAACAGTCATGACCAATCTTTTAAATGTCAAACAAAACATATAACTCATTTACCAACAACTCTCTCACGATCCTCTCATGGAACGCAAATGGCCTAAAAAATCACAAAGACGAATTCTTAATCACTCTACAAGAAAAAAAGAATTGATGTTGCATTAATATCTGAAACGCACTTTACAAACAACTACTCACTCAACCTACCAGGTTTCCGCTCATATCAAACTAACCATCCAGATGGAACTGCACATGCAGGTGCTGCTATTTATGTTAGATCATCACTTGCATCGCACCAACTAACCAATTTTCAAACAGACTACATCCAATCTTGCGCGGTATCCATATCAATTAATAGTATTCCTATCTCAATAGCAGCTATATACTGTCCTCCCAAACACGCCATACATTCAAATCAATTCGATCTTTATTTTCATACACTTGGTCATAACTTCATAGTTGGTGGCGATATAAATGCCAAACATATTCAATGGGGATCCGAAAGGAAACTCACTCTTACAAAGTATCACTCACAATACCCTACGAGTCATCTCACCTCCCAACCCCACCTATTGGCCAACGTCTCCTAGAAAGAGACCGAATATTTTAGATATATTTATAACAAAAATCCCTAGCACGCTCCACTCGTCGATTATAAATCTCCACGCTCCATGCTCAGATCATTCTCCCATTCTACTCACAATAGACTGTCAACCTTTGCCCAACCAATACAATGCACCATCGTTACATTCTCAAATCAACTGGGAAAATTTTCAAAAATCAATTCTACAAAAAACTAATCTAAAAGTCCGACTGAAAACCACAGCTGACATTGATGACGCTGTGAATCTCTTAACGTCCAATATACAAACCTCAGCATGGGAATCAGCTCTACCATCGAAACCACACACACCCACCACAATTCTTCCTTTATATATACATACCCTTATAGTACAAAAACGTCGCGCTCGCTGTTTATGGCAAAGAACTAAATACCCGGCTGATAAATGCCACTATAATGCACTCGCGCAAAATCTCAAACGCATCCTAGCAAATTATCGAAATGAATCTTATACTAAACACTTAATATCACTTACAACAAAAGACGGTTCTCTCTGGAAGGCAACGAAAAAACTTCTTCGCGTGCATAACCCTCCAGCTATCCTACGCGACGCCAGTGGCAATTGGGTACACTCTGACATGGACAAAGCTAATATATTCGCAAACCACCTCGCTGACACATTCCAACCACACAATACCATCCTTCTACCGGAAAAAATCAATGAAGTTGATCGATTTCTTGACATAGCGTTACAAATGTCCCTTCCTTCTAAAAACTTCTCTCCAGCTGAGGTAAAATATACAATTTCGAAATTTTCCCGAAAAAAGTCGTTCCGGATATGACCTAATAACAGCAGAAGTAGTTAATCAGCTCCCCAAAAAAGTTATCATACTTTTAACCTACATATATAATTCGATGCTCAGATTATCTTACTTCCCATTACTATGGAAGTATTCCTCTGTTATACTTATCCTGAAACCAAAAAAACCTCCAGACTGTCCATCATCCTACAGACCAATAAGTTTGCTACCAATACTATCAAAATTTTTTGAAAAAATGCTTCTAAAAAGACTTATTAAAATCGTTGAAGAAACAAAAGCATTACCCGACTCACAATTTGGTTTTCGTAGCAAACATTCCACCATCCATCAAATTCACAGGATAGTAGACAAGATATCTTTCTCCTTAGAGGAAAAACAATACTGTACAGGTGCTTTTCTTGACGTTTCCGAAGCGTTTGACCGCGTCTGGCACGCAGGTCTACTGTTCAAATTGAAGCTCATTCTACCAGCTAGCTACTACCTGATTCTGAAATTCTACCTAGAAGATCGCTTCTTCTCGGTACGTTACGGATCATCCACCTCCCCACCGAAACCAATCAACGAGTCCCTCAAGGTGCAGTCACTGCTCCTCTTTTATTCAACATTTTCATATCCGACCAACCAACAATACCCACTTCCTTTGTTGGTGATTTTGCCGATGATAAGGCAATAATAACCAACAATATCGACCCAATCACTGCCTCCCTCGACATCCAAGAACATCTCTCCCTCCTCGAACAATGGTATAAGGAATGGGGAGTAAAAATTAATGAATCTAAATCCATACATTGTACCTTCACTCTTAGGAAGAAAAAATGTCCACCTATCATCCTCAATGAACAAATTCTACCTGCCATACCATGCATTCGCTACCTAGGCATCACCATCGATCAACGTCTCACCTGGGCTCCACATGTACGTAATAAGCTCTTAACCCTAAACGATCGTTTTCGTCTTCTCCGTTATTTTCTTACTTCTCATCATATAAAATTATCCACTAAATTATTAATATGTAAACTCTACTTAAAACCATTTTGGACGTACGGAATCTAATTATAGGGCTCCGCTAAACCTACAAATGTCAACCGTATCCAGCGTTTCCAGTCGAAAGTCCTCCGCGCTATAACCAAAGCACCCTTCTACGTATCAAATCATACATTACATAACGACCTAACTATCTCTCCTGTCAACGATGTAGCTAAGACCTTCTACAGACGTTTTAATTTCAACCTACAAAACCACAAAAATCCTTTAATCAAAGAACTTGCGTCTATAAATATACCCGGCAACCCACAAAAAAGGTTGAAAAGGCGGTGGTGTAGGGACCTATTAGTCTAGACCAATCTAACTCATTTTGTTCTTCTTTCTATATCTATCTTTGCTATTTCCACTTATCCTTCCTTATGATATTTTCTAATATTGTTTAACACTTTTTCATTTTTTTTCTCATCTTCAACTGTAAAAGTGCCTTCACTGGAAGGTATCTTTAATCCGTCTTTCACGCCATAGTTATCTATTTCATCAATTTCACTTATTGTTCAAACTATGTAACAGATTGTGGAAATATAAATAAAGTAATAAAAAAAAACTTAATAGGACCATTAAATTATATTATTATATTATGGAATAGATTTAAATTTTCAGGTATTATTTTCATATTAATTTAACATGATTAAAACTATTATTGTTATAATATTTACACTATCAAAACAATATTGATTTATAATTAATTATTTCTATTTTGTGAGATTATTCATTATTCAATTAATTACATTTTATACCATATTATAAAAAAAATTAATAATTATAATTTATTTTCTATGAACATTTTTAACTATCAGCTTGTCAAAATAAATTTATTCTTCGTTCGGTTTCTATTAGTGGCGTAATTGTGGGGGGCAAGGGGGGAAGTGCCCCCTCTGACAATCTTTTGAAAGATAAAGGTATAATTTTGCCCTCCCCCCCCCAGATAATCCAACAGTACAAATAGCACCTTTTAATAATGAACTCTTATGGATATTATTTAACAATATTGGTATCTACAATTTATATTTATCTAAACCATAAAATAAATGAAAGAACTTATATAAAATTAAACAATTAGATGTAGTGTATAAAATACATACAATAAAAATATGTTTTAACTGTTGAGGGGGAGAGTTATCAGGGTTTTGGCAATAATAAATATATTATATTGCTAGGTTTTTTTCCAGTTACGCCACTGGTTTCTATTATGATACATTCTATTATTACAGTATAATACTTTTAATACTTTTGATATTGATACTCGTAATTATCATCATTTCGTATTTATAGTACGATTTTCGACGTTTTTCGATTCTGTGTACATAATTATATTATAATATTTGAGATAACTGATGATCGAGGCAAAAAACTCGAATTATTTTTTAATACAACTTAATATAATATCAGTTGTGAAGACACATTGTTTAACAAAATACATATTTATGAATAATATTCTTAATAAATCTTAATATGCATTATGAATTTTTTTTTTTCTTACTCTAGCACTTATTATAAATAAAAGACGTATAGATAGAACATATATTAAAGATTATAAATATATGATTTTTAACCAAAACTTACTTTTGCACGTCATATCATTTTTTTATTTAAAGTGCACTCGACGTGCGTGCAATTAATTTTTAAAACAATATAGTACATAGTACTTGAGTCGACAAAACTGTTGGAAAAAACAAATATAGCTGACGGTGATCAATATAGTGAAGGCTTATTCGGCATCATAAAGGCTTTGTTACAACTTTGGTATTTCATGGTGGGGCCTTTTTTGTGAAAAATACGTGTCATCGAATTCATATACGTTATTTAGTCATTTAGAAAAACTTACACGTTCAAGAGTTAACACACTCCCACACACATATTATTATTTAATAAAAATCAAGGGCAAGTCATAATGGAGGCTGAATATAACAATATTGTGAAAACCAAGAATTAAGTGAGCCATCGAATCGGCACACTCGAATTCCTTTTAGTTTGTAATTTTTTTTTTTTTTATTCATATGACAAGTTTGTAATGAATGTGATAAATCGTCGCATTCGTAAACTTACTCCAAGCGTAATAATTCGATTTACTGCTAAGTGTTTACAAATTCAATGTTCAAACAAGAAAATGTGTAATTCATAACTTTCGAAATGTTTTAATTTCAGTTAGAATGTAGTGTATATATTATTATTATTATTATTATTATTATTATTTGAAATCCGGTATTAAATAAGTATTAAGTCTTAAATTAAAAAATAAAATGTCTTATTGAATCCAAGTCCACAAATAATTATTAAGTGACATAATAATATTCACTTTTATCGACACTTTTCATGGCAGTTTTAATTTAAAACGCTTTTAAAGCAGATTAACTGCTTATCTAAAATTGAAATCACGAAATTCATTTTAGTATAAACTTATCAATATTTTATCATTTCAATCTTGGAAAGAGACGCGGTTGTTATGACTAAAATGAAAAAAGTAAAAATTCTCTATGGTACTTGTGGTGCTTGCAAGTTTTTGATATTATTGTTGTTTACTTGTGTTATCGAATAAAAAACCTGTATGCAGATATATGTGTGCGATAAATGTCGAGGTTATTTTTGGGTAATTTTTCATGAACGTTTTTTTTTATGTTTTATTTGTTCTCTAACCACAACACGGTAGTTGTGCGGTATTATCGATCAAAATTATATCGTGCATGTTATGATTTCGGTCCCGGATACGATTCCTTGTAGTTCTTGTAAAAAAATATATTATGTATACCTATTACACCGCGATAGAGGCGCTCCAATCGGATTTTTCCGGTCTCTGCATGCAATTCGTACCACTCATAGTTTACAACAATACTCGATTCTAGTAAGCAAACAATATTATTATTTTATTCAAGTGCAATAATAACGGTGGTGCGTTCAGGATAAAAAACGCCTTCGCCCCACTACATCGTCCATCCTACAATAGTAGTAATAATTATTACTTTTATTATAACAAACAAAACGTAAACTTGGCATCAGTACCGAGTTCGTACACCATTCGTCGTCACAATGGTTTGTCAGTGGTTTAAAATAAGGTTGAATATTATAGTACGCGTTTTTCTTGCGCATAGGACGGGAAATAATAAAACGTAAAACATTAACTGCAGCAGCGTACGGAGAATTAGTGACAATTACTATCCGCCGCAAGGTTGTTAAAAAAAAATGTTAAATTTAATTTCGTATACAAAACAACTGCTGTGTACGTTTTTATAAATCAAGTCGGAGAGTCCTTAAAAACTTCTGGCAAAAAAAAAATACATAATAGCTTTAAATGAATTCGTTAATTTCAAAACAATACAATCGTCACTTGAAAATATAATATTTTATAAATTATTTAGAGGTTTTAAATTTCAGTTAAAACTAATATCTATAGAACCAATCGATTTTACAAGAAAAGCCAAAGGGTTGTTCCAATCAATTTTTAATATTTTGGAGCTAAGTGGTTTAGCGGATTTTAATACAATAAACGGTTAATATTTTTTTTAATTGACGATGAAGATTGAGGGATTGGAGGGATTAAGTTAAACCGTTGAGATTTTCTAAATATTGGTTGAATATGCTCTTGTGTTCGTTACATTTGTGCTGTGAACCGATTAACGATAATTGTATTAATATATATTCAACATCACAGACATTGTCAGTCGAATAATTATTTATTTACGAATAGAAGACAGAGTCCTTTAGTGAAACACAGTAAATTAAAATATCAATAATAGTAAATAACCAATCGATAACAGAATAATCATTTTAAATATACTGAAAATTATACAGTGTTCTACACCGAAGAAAAAAATTATAAAATTATAATAATAATATTCTGGTAAAAATATTAAATATCCAATTTAATTAATTTACAACAAATATTTAATAATATTTTCATTCGTTGGATCTTTTAGTCGATAACTCTAAAATTCAGAAACATTAAACTGAATAAACGCAGTACACAAAAATGTAGTCGTAAAAATAATTAATTACTGACTAAAAACCCAGTTCGTCTCACTCGGTTGAAATCTAAAATAAAAAATTACATATTTTTTTTAATTTTTTTTTTTTTTTTATGGGTTTCCTCGTGGTTTAAAAATAAAAAGATTTTCGTGTACTAAAACGAAAATGTGCTAAACAACGGTGCATTACAATTAAGTTTATCGTTGAAGAAGTTAGAACACTATTGTAGTAGAGATGTTTTATTATTAAAAGCTTTTAATTTACATTTTTCGCTCTAAAGTTGGACGTACTCTCATGTTGAAATAAAATAGTTTATAAAAACTAAAACTATTATATTTTTATACATTCATACATGTATCCCATATTTTAAGATAAATATATCACAAGATGCATTTTTTATCTATAGATTACTTAATATTTTATAAAATGCAATATGTCTGTAGTACTGCTATGTACAATATATTGTATATGTACTGTATATTTATGTATAGGTACGTATTGAATATCAACGAAGTATATGTACAAAATATGTATTTACCAAAATCACATAATAATAATGTTATATTCATGATTGATTTGTTTATATTTGCTACATGTATAAATATGTTTAAAAATAAAAAACTAAATCGAATACATGCATAAATAATGTTTATAGCTGATAATACTAATGTGTGAATAAAAATATATGCCTAGAATTTATAGATAGTATATAGAGAATTTAATGCGACGTATTTTGTTTTAAACTTATACTTAGAAAAATATTTATAATAATACATTTACGTTGAACTGTCTTTTATTTTAATACTTTTACATTTATAGAATTTATATTGTAATTTTTTTTAATTTAAAAGTTTACTCGAGCACATTTTTAAATAAATCCTATACTTTGATTCGATATAATTTTGCTTTAAATGACGCGTTGAGGTTTACTGCCATGCAATGATTTAATAACATCTAAAACATTTATTATGTACAATATGATCGGTAAACATCATAAATATTTCATTGAATCACTGTAGTACGAAGTTGTTAATTAATTAAAAGGGATGTAGACAGTACAAATAATCATGTAAGAAAAGTTTTAAGCTAGACAAAACTGTGGGACTTAGGTTTAAAGGAATTTAATTTCGAAAATAAATTGATAATCTTCGACAACTTCACTAAAACATGGCCTAAGGAATTTTCATTATTACACCAATTAATGGCGTACTTTAATACACAAAATACATAAATTGTTGTTTTCCTAAGTTGTGAATATTTTATTGATTAATTAAAACATCGAAAATTCTTTTGGTCGTTTCCTAGCTAATACGGCGCCTCATTAAATTTTTTTTTTTTGTAGCCGTCAATCTCAAACCAACCAATTTGGTCTAAATTTTAACGTTTTCGACATTTTATTAACATGACGTGAATTCGATCTAATATTTTTCTTGACACACACCTGTGCATGCGTAAGTGTGTTATTACCCGTTCAAAGAAACTATTATGCCGTTTATTTTTAAAGATTAAAGGTTAAAGATAATCTTCTGAAATTATTAATTTTTCAATTTCTTTCTCAGTACCATAAAATTTAACGTCGAGAATTTCTTTTTATAAATTATTGAATCGTTATTTAATTTATTTTTACCGTGCTGACGTCTACTGCTCAATCATTTAAATGCTTACTTAATCAACAATAAGATACGCAGTTAAACGTGCAGCTAATCGATATGAGAACTGCATGTCAACCACATGCCTATGTTTTCCACATGACTGTCAACATAATCTCATACCCACGTGTTAAAACGGTACCCTTATCTTATCAAATGGTCAATCTTAATATTATGCACTGCACAGTATACTATAAGCCGGTAAGGCACTGGTTCCGGACATTAGACTTCTGTAGGGTTCTAATATTCTAGACGCATTTGAAAGCAATCTTGAAATCGATAGCGTATTCGGTGTATGACTACCACAGTTCTTAAAATATCATCGTGGGAATATTCGTTATAATAATCTACTACGGTCGTTCTTCAATACTTCTCACTAGTGTAGTAATACAGAAAAGGATAAAATATTGGATGAACTTTAATAGTCCTAAAAGTGAACTTCTTTAATTCTTACCTTTATTTCACTTCTCGTATAACATACAGATCTTGAATTGAAAAATATTTTAAAATAATTGAACACACTTATGAATATTTAAAACTCAGATATGATTGACAAGTCTCGTCAATACTCCGCAGGCGTAAAATAAAAAACGTGTTAATCTTCTTTGTATGGTGACCAGTAACCGATCGACGCTCTTGCTGGCGAGACAGGCCTATTTATGCCCTTTGGAGTATTAACAAGTTTGCCCTTCATACCGTCATTTATTGATAATTATTATAATTGTTTTTACAATTTTAGAAAATGTCTTAATATTAATAGTGTAATATTTATGTTGTTATCTTTTGACATTTGTTTGATTATATTGTGTGATGCTAGCCGACATCAATTGGGAATATGGAGGTAATTTTGATATAAATGAAATGTGTTCATTAAATAATTATAATGTAACTATCCGATGGTTTATTGTTGCCGCTTTAGACAATTATTTATTTTTAATAGAGTTGTTATTATATTAAATGTCAAAAGATATTATTATATAGTTAAAATTAATTTAATTTACTAATTATTAATACTATAACACATATGAGTAATATCACTAATGTTATGTTTTACAATATTATAACACTAGGAACGCGGTTTGAGAAAAAAAAAATAAGAAAAAGTTACCGGCCATAAATTTCTAACCAACCTTAGGTAGAATAACTTTGGTTCACTCACACGCTGATTGGGCAAAGTTTAACACGTTTTTCTATTTTCTTATTTTTTGCTCAGAATCTGAAACTACTCGCTAAATAAATGTATGTGTCATTTCCTATTGCACAGCAGGAGACACTTCATCCAAATCTCTCTAATTTATGGCCTATGTATTTCTTACAGGTATTATTTTTATAATATTCTTTATGATTCTGTCGGTATCCGTTCTTTTCAATTTTTATTTTACATATAATTTTCTTATTAAAATACATACTTGATTTCGTTTTTTCATAAATTAACGAAATTAATGTTGAGTGATACCTTATAATAAAATCATAGATATTTAAACAAATCCAGTGGTACGGAACAGATAAATAAAGTTAGAAAAAAGTATACACATGATATATATAATGTGATAATTATTTATTAAGCCTTTCAGGTATGTTAAATATTTGGTAATCTATTAAACCATACAACTTATGCTAACCTGTGCATGTACCACTGTTACATTTATTTTTATTTTGATTATTATCTTTTCACATTTCTTGTTTCAAAACGTCTATTGCAGCAATGATTTTATTCATCGGAATAAACGATCTTTTATAATTATTCTTTTGTTTGAACAAATAACATTATTTTTATATTCGATATAAATTAAGATGTTTTATAATGATTCCTTTACAAATGTAGGTAATTAATTTGAAAAACGTTATACTATTATATATTTATATAATAATTTATTTGAGTTATTTTAAAAGGTAATTAAAAACCAACACGGACAAATTAATTGAATAAAAACAGTAACTGTCAACCGCAAAATCACTCTCGATCCGTTTTGAAACTGTTTATTTTGGTGTTTAATTGAATGGAAAATTGGTTAGATGTTTGGAATAATTAAAACTATAATAAACAAAAAGTCATAGGCTTTTGCACTGCTGCAGCATTCGGGAAAAATCATTGTGATAACCACTGAAGTCGTACAGATGAATAACATTGCTGTTCAAAGAAAAACGCCAAATGATATAATAATATATTTTGATGTGTCACGTGCGTTACAGACCTATAGTTCACAAAAATGTTTATAACCATTAATCAATCACTACTTGTTCAAAAGCTCTTTGCAAAATTCCAACAAAACGTTCTGTATATGGGATGATGCGCGTATCACGCTGAATGACCCGGTATATGCTGACTTTTTTTTTTTAAATTTAAAATTAATGGATCGCAGTGTTTTTACGATATTCGCATTCCTCCATTCCTCATCATTCGGAACTGTTTAACAATATCAAAGGTCATTTTCTCTTTTTAAAAAAAATGAACGCAAATTCGTTGCATTCCTATGACGAACATGTAATAGAAAAACATATTCTCTATATTAGACCTACCCACGTGAAACCAAGATTAAAATGTCGAATATTAATCGAATGTGTACGTAGCGCATAGTTATATTTTTATGACAACAATATATACATAATTATAATTTCTTTAATCAAGTCTTATCATGACTCTTATATGGTTTAGTTTTTATAAGGTAATATCATCTCGATTATTCGCATTTAAACAAAATATACGGAAACACAATTTCATTTATTTGTTTCTGATTTGGATTGAAAAAGATACTAATATTTTTTCTGGATGACGTCTTTTTTAAATGCTATTTAGGGCAATAAAATTTACTTATAAGTGTCATAAGATCGTATGATTTTACTATAAATTATTATTTATTTATTTTTGTATAAAGGAAAATTTAGTTATTTCGAAAAACAGAATTCAAACTACCTGGTATTTCTTACAATATTTATAAATCGTACATCATGCACTGCTGAATTTGGAATCAATTTGAATAATTATCTTATCTAATACAAACATGGACCGCATGTATTATTACTGATATTTCTTTACAATGGTATGTACTCGTCGAGAAAAGAAAAATAAAACAAAAGTTATTCAGATTATTTCGTACTCGCAATGTGGTGATTTGTAATCGTATCTTGTCAAGATTATACTATAGTACCCGAGGAGCGACGAAAATGTAATAAGTGGATTACATTCGTTGATAGCATACATTTGTGTGTGTGCGGCTGAGGTCGCGCATTGATAAAAGTCAAAACACATAAAAAATTCATAAACGACAGCATATTGTAAAAAGATATATCATATGTACGAGATATAACATTTGGGATAAATAGGAGTTAAATTTCAGCAAGACCGCTACAGTAAAAATGACGGATAATGTGACAATCAGGACTGGTAAAGTCATTTTAAGTTACTCGTTTCCCTATAATACGAAGTCGATAGAAAGATATACAATTAAACATTCATACACGGTATGGATCAAGAAATGAACTCAAAAAACACGAGAAGTTATTGTTTTGTGTGACGAACTAATTTTTCGGTAACAAACAGAGCAGGAATATATAGAATTATGTGTTCTTCGTTTAGATGCATTGTACACGAATTCGCGAAAAAAAAAACAATGAACAAAGTATTTAAGTATTATTATTCAAGTTGGATGAGTGGAGTGACAAGAAAATATAGAATAAAGAACGCATATGTGAGAAGTAGTATTGGGGTAGCGTATATATTGGACTAAATGAGATAAAATAGACTGAGACTGTTTGGGCATTTAATGAGACAAGAGGAAACAAATGCAGAGAGAGTTGTTATAAAAATGAACAATGAAGGAAAAAAAGAAATAGGAAGACCAAAAAAGGGATGGTTGGATACGACTGAGAATGATACCAGTGCCGTTGGTGTATGCGTAGGAGATGTAGAAAATCAAGAAAAGTGAAGATTTAGGACAAGGGTGACCGACCCTAAATAGTTGGGAGAAAGGTGAAGAAGAAGTAGAAGATTATTCAAGTTAATTATTTATTATAATTAGATATTTATCGTAATTTTAACTCAAACGAGCGACTTCAAACAATTATTACTATTGCAGTCAATGAACAAATTAATCATAAATTTAATTTAAACGCGCAAAATTAAACACAAATACTATAAACGATTATTGATATCAATGTTATTATATTATTATCATCATTATCATTGTATACTATGTGAGATTCCTTTGTCGTATTTTTGTATTATCAGTTCCATTTGCGTGTTTCATGGATACTTATAGGGTAATATTCGGGAAATTAATATTCCAAATTCTGAACGTATAGTGTTTATATTTTGAACTTACTACTCGTATACTAGTCGCAATCGTGACAGTCGCAGTCTTTGATTCCGTCTGAATATCGTGTTTCTCAATTAATTAATAATCGTTTGAAATCTTTACGTTCATTTTTATCCCTTTTATCTTCAAAACAATATAAGTTCTTTTCGCTCAACATCCCTGAAATATTATATTAATACACTTGCGATTAAGACACTCATTTCACGAGCACATTTTTTTTAAATTTAGAATAATATTGACAAAATATCAGTAAATTTGGTGAGCCGGATTGAAAATCATAAAGAACGTAGATTAGACATCCCTGAACTAGACATAAAATCCTCTTTAAAATAATTTTACATCGTTCCTCAGCCTGTGGTAAGTTTGAATAATAAATCTGGGAGGGAAATTTATAGCATTTACTAAATATGTAATAATAAAATGCAATGGCATTTTTATTGATAGTAATTATAGTAAAAATAAAATTAAAATACCCAAAAAAAATAATTATATTAATAATGTATTATGCAAATACAATTTAAGGTTTTATTATCTTTTTCTAATTATTCGAGTGCTAATTTAATAATATATTCTCTATCAAGACAGATTACCTCAATTTAGTAGTATGTTGTATGACAAACAATATTCAACAAAATATTACTTCATCGATTTTTAATGTAAATGTATATTAAATACATTTTAAATGCATGTATTATGTAAATGTGTATAAATGTATTACGATTTTAAATTTATTTAAATGCAGTTTTGTATTCTGCTCAATAGTTACTAAAAGCTTATGAAAAAATGAAAAAATAAAAATAGTATAAAACATAATATGTTAACAACAAGATCGATGCATATATTTTACATCTATGGTTCTGTTTCTATGTTTCGTAAGAGCAGTAAGCACGCTTGTTTACATAAAATATCAGCTCATATTATAACTGTCAATTATTATAATATTTTCCACTATTCTGATTTAGCATATTGTTGGTTGAATACAAAATGTTGATGGTTCTTATTTTATTTAATATTATAGAAATGGTAGTGATGTGACAATTATAGGTGCCGAGGAAATATAAGAAAAACGTAACAAACACACGACGAAATATATCATATATCCTGCAACGCCGACGTTATAATGTATTTGAAAAAGAACGACGGTATTGAATTCTATAAATTGTACATCATAAAATTGTAAGTTTGCGCAAAACAAAAGAACAACTTTTCATTAAATGACATTGTGTTTTTAAGTCTTATTGGAAACTTATAGTTTTGTTTTGAACTTTCGACTTCAACCCTGACTCTAATAAAATTCTTCTACATCAAAACGATCGTTTTCTACATTTTCCAAAACTTTCATCGTGGCTATATTTATTTAATATGTAGTTTGTCGATAAGTGCCATTTATAGTTTACGATTTTATACATTGGCAAAATAATTTAGAACCAGAAAGCTTATCATAAAAAAAAAAAAAACAAAGCTCTGATTAATAATAATAAATATATATAGCAATTTATTCCTGATCGTATTTTTCAAGAACCACGTATGAATATGCGTACATATATATTTATAATGAACGATAGTTGTGCTAATCGAAAAACCACTGAAACAGCGATCGATTTGACGTTCTCTAACAAAAAGTCGTGACAATTAAAAATTATTGATTACAATTCATGTTGGTGGCACAAATAATATTATTTGGTTCAGGGATGGCGTGAGGGGGTGGGCACTAGGGGCAGTTGCCCAGGGCCCCGCGCCTTAAATTATAATTTAGGCCCCGCGGTTCTGATTTAACTGAACTTCAAATATTTTATTAATATAAATTATAAAACCTAACATTTATTTTGCCCAGGGCCTCGCAAATTCTAGCATCATCATTGATTTGGTTTTACTGTGAAAATTCCGCAAAAAGTAATCAGTGGTTAACGATGACGTTGGAAAATTATAGAAAATTATATTAATAATTATACAAAAATTAAACTAAATTTAACTGGATATAAATATTTTTTGAGCGCTCTTCAACTGGGAAAAAGAAAAAAATTAAAATTAGTATGCTAGATACACTATAAACTTTAAAAGTTTTATTTTTTTATTTGTTTATTCAAATGTATATTTTATTTTTTGTCGTAAAATAATCGAGATAATAAAACATTATAATAACGTATTATCAGATAGTTATTTCAAACGCTTTGTTGCATTAATTGTTGCATAAATTAAGGGCACTCTAATTCATTTCTAACCCAAGTAACTGGGCATAAAATACAATAAAGACTTGTGTTTCAATATTATGTAGTTTAAAGAATTTAAAGTTTTATCTACTTCGGTAGATTCTTTGCTGGATTTGCTTTTAAGCCAAACAGATATGTGGGTATGGAACATTTTCGAAGGGGGGGAGGGGTAAATAATTAATAAATAAATACATATTTTGGAAAAGTATACGTTTTTTAACTACCCCTCCCCTTCTGGTTAAGCCCTAAAATAAACACTGAGTATTAAATGATATATTATATGATAATATAAAATACGATTAAAGTTTAATCATGGTACCTTTATTATGACTTTAATATTTGTCTCGTTTTATTACGTTATCATGAATATTATGTACGGTAAATCTAGGTATAGTCTTGAATTGTGTTATTATGTGTAATGTAATTTATAAAATAATAGTTTAACATTTTCAATCGACGTTAAGTTATAAATCGTTTTTCTTTTTTATTTAATATTTCGTATTATATTTAAAATACTATTATTAAATTGAATAATAATTGCAAAAGCTAGGTAGGGCAGTATGCTAATCGAGTAAAAAATAAAACATATTGCAGTTAGTGTTTTATTACTTTTATTTAAAAAACTTAATTTACTAAAATCAAGTTATATATATTAAAAATTAATAAAAAAAAAAAAAATGATATAAAGCGGGAAAAAAATTATCGAAATGAATAATATTCATTATATTTGTATTTCATATAATATATCATATATTCTATGAAATACGATTATCTTTTATCTTTTATAATGATAATTTTAGTGTATATTATTTTTATCTAGACAAAAAAGTATTAATCTGTGCTTAACACTGGTAATAATATAGGTACAAAGACTGAGGCAAATAAATAGGTACCCGGTCTAAAACAAATAAACGTGTACGCAGTCTTAAACAATTACACGGTTACACGGGTTTAAACATTAATTTCCCCGTGTATTTTTTTACACCAACCTTAACTTCGTTCTGTTAAGAACACGTGTACTTGTATTTTTAAATACACGTGTAATAGGGAACTCTATTTTTAACACATCCATACGAAATAATTCAAGAAAAAAACAGACAAATCACAGTAGTGATCGAGTACCTATCAACCGGATCTCTTGTTGGAATCCCTAGCTAGTGCTCGAATATCGAAAACACCAAGAGCATTAATCTTTTTACCTATAAATTACTACATTTTTTGCTTAAAAACAATTATATTATTTTGTCCGTGGCTTAAAAATTTGGGAAGCACTGTTTCCAAAATGGTTTAATTAAGCCCTTTAGTATTATTTAAGGAGTACGTTATATTGCTCTCCATAGATGTATAATACTCATGTTTTCAAATAATTATTACATTATTTAAAAAGTTGTATTTGTTTAGGTACATTAAAACAATCACTGTACTGTATTGGTATTTATAATAAATATACGTATATAGTATATGTTATAACGTTATTAAAAAATTGTTTAAATTATCTATTTTGTGATTATTAATTTGTAATTATTCACAAGATTGTATACAAGTAGTTATGGTTGAATGCCATAGATTTAATAAACTCATATAACAGTATTTTAAAGTTGGATTTTATCTTCGCTTTTTCGTTTTTTTTTTTTACTTCCCTATCTTTAGGAAAGTAGTATAAATTGATACTATTTAATTTAATTTAAACATTAGCTTGAACTTTTTGTATTACAGCTAATCACATATCAATTGTTGGAGAGTTACAATGATAAATTTTGTTTAGAATGAATGAATGAATGAATGGATTCAAATAAATTTATTCTCTTGATTGATTATGACGATTTAGCTACCCAAAGCTTCAGTGGGAATATACTTTTCTCTGATATATAGTTACCGGTTTAATCATACTATTTTTATAGTTTTTTATTTTCAAGGTACTCAGTCATTGAATTTTCAATAAAACAATCACCTACGTTTACATGCTGCGTTTACTGTTTGGCGATTAATATTTGGTTTATCGTATTCATCATGTTTATATTCTACATCGATTGAAGAATATTTCTATTTTATTATTTAATCTAAATTGTACTTAATATAATTATGAAACACAATACGTTTGCCCATTTTATTTTTTAGAAATTCCAATTTTTATAAAATGTAGTTCCTGATCACTCAAACAACGTAAAGAAAAAAACGCGAGCACACTATTCGACACGAAAGTAAACGATATACTAAATTTTATACTTACAACTTGATCATATTATTTGTGATTATAGTACACCAATAAAATTGATTTCTTTGCGTTTGTTGATAAAGATTCCGACATCAAATAGACAACGATAAGATTGCTACAATCCAGACACAATATTTTTCAAAATAAACAAAATAAATAGTATCGTAATTTGTTATAATAAGATATCAAACATGAATCATTTTGAAATATTTCATACCAAAATTCTGAACGTGAAATGTTAGAAGTCACGAGCGAAAATAATGCAATTGTTTTTGGACGAAAAGAAGAAACAATTTTATCATATTTGGTAAAAAATAGGAAATGAACGAATAGAAAAACATCATTTTTGGGTGTATGGAGTTGTGATCGATATCTAATTGACACTTCCTACCAATATACCCATCTGCAAAAAATGATAGACTACGGGAGTCTCGGAAATCTGTTAACCCTCATCAGAAAATAATCGGATTGTTGGTTAGGTAAGGTATCAAGATAGAGTTTGGCGATGCAAGTCTGCCACTTTTTGTGTAATAGTATGGTCTATCAGGAAGTCGGTTAATTTCGGTTATTCTTAGATTTGCATACAATATAATAAATATTAATTAAAGTAAATTATTAAAAAATAGTTATGTTTTAAGTTGTTCATAAATAGTAAGTTAAAAATATATAAGAATCGAATCGTGATGAAAACCACTGTGATAATTAATATTTTCATTTAGATTTTCAACTTTCAGCTCATATTAAAATAGCGTTATAAATATCGTCAAAACGATTAAGGTGTCTAGTATATGGATTTCTGAATGACAAACGAAATAACCTCGAAAATTTTATAAAAAAAACAAACAGCGAACTATCACTGCCGAGCGCGGGGCACTAACAAAATCTCTCAGACCGCGCGTAAACCATACAAATCCTTTAATATCTCTCTCTTCTATGCGCTAAATAACTTAACCAATCTAGAGCCGTCGCATAGGACCCTGAAAGTGAATCACGAATCTCCGGTTGTGGCAATTATCGACCTCTGAGAAATCGTCGTGATCTTTTGAACGGACAGAAAGAGAAAAAAGAAGAAAGATATATATATATATATATATATATATAGAAAATATTTGATGCGAGCAATAACGTTCTTGGATTAGTTCACATAAAATATATAATGTAAAGAGTACCCGAGCAACAGTATTCATAACAGCATGTCCTTTAAACGTGGTTCAAGGATATGGGTAACCATAATAGTTTTTCCAATATGTACTTTTACCGTGTGTTCATAATATACGTAAATTATATTATGGGACTATAATGACAACAGCCCCTTTCGACGATCGATCCGCTTTGGACCATTCGTCGTAGGCGGCCGTTTGCTTTCCCGGGAAAAAGGGTTGTTTCACGTCGGGCGCTCTGTCAAACGAGTTATTTACATAGGTACCGACTTCAGTATAAATACTTATCGTATTAATGTACATAGAGCAAAGCCGAGTTATAATTTATACGGTTTGACGACCAGCAATACATTGACCGCAGGCGTTTGACGTATTCTGATGCGGACATGCACTGTTTCCCAACCCTTAGTGATGTATGCTGTGTATTTTTATATTTTACTAAATTACCCATCCCACACACGTATGTTTCTAGATATGCAGTACTACAAGGTAGAAAGTAATATTAATAACCATAATACAACATGTAATATTGTTTTGTTTGAAAGTTATAATCTTATTAGAAATTTTTATTACGTTCATCGATGAAAATAAACAATTCAAGTAAAAGACTAGCTGCAATTGCGTGATGAAATCAATAACGAACAATTGATTTAAAAATTGGTGTGATAGTTGTTTTGGAATACGTTTACATCATTTTTTCAGATTGTGGTATGAATTTAAAGTTTTCAGCCACCTCATACATTTTTAAAAATAATTTTATATATTTATCTGTCATAACAGTGATCAAACTAATGGATTGCAATATTGAGATATGGTTACAACAGCAATTGAGTAATAATTTTACAAAATCTATATGATTTGTAATTACACTAATTTGTTTTTAATTATTGTAAAGCATATATAATTACATCGGTTGTAACTAAGAAAATAAAAAATTTATTTTTTCTTTATTATTCACTTATTCACGTGTTATTCATCTTCATCTTTTTTTTTTCATTAAGTACAATATGAAAAAAGGAAGCTAGCAATATGGGAACGTATTTGTCATATTTGTATCGATTTTCAATTCAATACATGTATAATATTTACGAATATACACGTATAATTTATACAATTCTACGTCACGGACAAAATCAAACAACAAAGGTTATAACGATGTACATAAGAAATCGTTCAACGCATATTTTACAGTTCTAAAAAAAATTTAGCGCACCATCTTGATGCTCAAGACATTGTAATTTTTCTTAAATTTCCTCATGATTATCGATTTTCAGAAAATGTAATATGTAATGAACGGGAAATCTATAGCGATTGGTGGACAACTAAAGTATTCACGATTGCTTCTATTATGAAATTCTAGAATCGATAGAACCATTGTATTTAAATACATTAGTATAACGATCGAATAAGCGCAGGTAAACATAATAAAAAATTCGAACGTAATGTAAGTATACCTACATTACAATATTGCAATGTTATTTTTCGTGTTGTGTATTTTGTTGATTCTTGCACTTTTTTCGCCAATAAATATATATGGTTTTCCGACAACAGTTTGAAAGTTTAGTACATCAATAATATCATGCACATAAAAAGTAATGTCAAACTTATTATTTTTTTTCAATTCAAATACTTTAATAACCTTATCCTGTACTACAAAATATAGTGTACGAATCAGTATAAAACAATCTAAATCATGTTCTATGGGTGTTTTTTTTATGATTTTCCTTGGGAGTTGAGGCATAATGTGTCGATTCAGTAGTTTATATATATATATATATTATAAGTACCTACTATAAGCTATACGTACATACCGCAATAAAAAACATGTACTTTGTTAACTGAATAATGTATTATGTAATAATATTATTTATCAAAGGAGATATATCGTAAACTTAAAAAGTTAAAAAGTAATATACCTACGAATCATCTTAAAATTATATATATATATATATATCGAATGTGCAAAAAAAAAGTAAGAACTTAAGTACGAGTATAAAGAGTGGTTGAACGTGCGCGTTGAGCCTGAAAATTTAAAAGCAATGCATTACGATATAATAATAAAATAATAAAAAATTTAATTAAAATTAAAATTTATAAAGTGGTTAATATCGTAAATTTATATAAAAATAAAAAACAAATATTTTATAAATATAAACAAATAAATAAATGTTTAGCCTGGTGTATTATTCTATTTGTGAAATACGAACAGTTTCCAATGAAAAAATTCATCGTCACGTATTATCAAAGTCAATAAAATCGCATTAAAATTAAATAAATTCTTTTTTTTTTTTTAAATGATTCTATGGCGATAAATGATTTTATGTCATAAAATGTATTCCCACATTTTATTACTAAATTATTCGTCATGATATGAGATAGCGATCAATATAAATTTACAATAAATATTTTACTGCTTTTCGGACATGAATAAAGGATTTTTTTTTTAAAAGACAGTTGGGTTATTTAAACAATGCCGTCCATACATTAAAAGTATCATGTATTCTCTTGGAATCTAATTGAAGATAAAATATTATTGTATCACTTCATAAATCCTAAGAGTATCATATATCTTAAAAATTTAATCCATAATGTTTAAATATTAGTGTTAATGTACTTTATGGACATATCACATTGCTATTCTGTCAAACGGCCTACGTTCAAATAGAAATATTGCTTGAATTTATTGTGCTCGTTATATCATAAATATGTACACAAATTGTTGAGTACATTTCCTGTTTGTATCCGATTAATTTTAAAATAATATCATTTTAATATATTATAATGAAATAAAATAATAAAATTATATTACCACTACGATCACTAAGCTTTAACGTGACTCTTACGGTCAAACAAATAAACTTAAACATATTCGTCAACCATACTATGTTCTTACAAATATGTTTGATTACTTATATAGTATCAACGTGTTAAAAAATGTTAAATTATCGTGGATTCGATTTTTATTTTACGTTAAAAGTTTGAACTAATACTTAAGATACCTCATGTATTTGGTCCCCCGAGACTATACCTTGCCACAACGAGTACGTGGCTCATAACAATCGGAAAACGCGATGTGCTCGCATCGTCAAACTAAATTTTGGGTTCTTCGTTAAGGGAAAAATATATAAAAAAATATCCTATGCTCCGCGTGCGTGTGACCGGTTGATCCTTCGTAGCACTAATTTACGATCATGTAACTAATTTACTCGTGAAGCCGCGTGTTGTCCGATATGATCGCGTTTAATCACGCCACAAGCTGTTAAATGAAATTATCACGTGCGAAATAACGGGAAATGGTAAATTGATTCAGAAATGGTTAATATCTAACATAGACTTAGTGCTATTGCCTGGTGAGACAGTGTTAGCTCGCACTCGAGCTTTATTAAATTAAAAGTTGTACCAATATATATTTGAGTTCCTAATAATGAATAAGCAAACGATCATATTACTGTACACTATCTCTGGATAATACAGATAATCGAATTAAGATTCATTTGATAA
Source organism: Sipha flava (assembly GCF_003268045.1). NCBI lineage: Eukaryota > Metazoa > Arthropoda > Insecta > Hemiptera > Aphididae > Sipha > Sipha flava. The sequence continues at coordinate 182,846 of NW_020272852.1, read as the reverse complement.
AGTATAAAATAATCATTTATTTTTTCATTGATATTTTGGATCGAAAAAACCGTAAATTATATACTTATAAACAGAAAATCGTAATAACAATAATACATACTACCATTTATTTTACATCTATAAATCGGTCAAATTATTATGTACATATTGGAGATTATATTTTTATTAAATAACAAACGCTGTATAAGTTTTTAAAATTTGATACTATATAAGGTTCACGAGCAAATTAAACGATATACCTAGTGTAGAAGAATGCATCAGTTTTTAGTAGGATGCAAAGATCAATACAGGAGATTACACCAAATATTATGGCTGGGAAAAAGTTTATTCGTATATGAGTTATCGTTTAGCTCCATAGCAATATGTTAACTACAAAATTGCACAAGTATTTTGTCTCGAAACCGATATCACAGTTTATATACTCGTATTTCAGTACGAATTGAACCGTATAATAATTTCTGCCGATTCCAAGCATTCGCGGCTGGCTAACTTCAATGTTTTTTGTTTTGAATCATTTTGAAATATTTTAAATACCAACTAAATAATGCGTTCACTACTAATTTTTTAACGAAAACAATGATTTATATATATAATGAGTCCCTATTTTCCTTGGTCACACTATAACTTGTGGAAACGGCTTGACTGACTCAACTAATTATTTTCTGTATTTGTAATTGTCTGGGGGCAAGGTTTGTATGAATGAAAATGTATAGAAAGTCTACCGAATAAGTCGAACATTGGTTACAATTAATATAATATATGACATGTTTAACGGTTTGAATGGACTCCGATAATGTTTAACCAATTTTGATGAAATTTAGTATAGATATAGATTAGACCTCGGAGAAGAACAGAGCCTTTTATCGCAGAAAAAGGAAAGGGAAGCATCAGTACACCTAATAAGGTCCGAACGGGTAGTTGTTGTTCTGTTGTTGCTATAACTACCGAAAAACCGGAAAGTGACCCCATTACCACACACCTGCATGTGCATCTAGAAAACGGTGAACCTGTATATTTTACTTCGTTATTATTTGTTCATTTTGCGTTTGAATATGTACCAGAAATTAATTACTCTGTGCGTTCTAAAATTGTTATCGGTGCAATGGACAAAGTATGCCAAATTTGTCAGACATTAAGATTCAGAAATCAAACACCTGACGCGTGTTGCACATCAGGAAAAGTTTAACTGTTACTTCTTCCCACTTCGCAAGAATATTTATAATCATTTTTTGAAGGCCATTCCGACGATTTTAAATTATTTTTGCGCAAGACACGCGAATTCATATCTGGCTTCCAAGTGACGTAATTTGGGGCAACCAAAATGTGCGATCTTACATCCGATTAATATAATTTTGAATCTACATTTACCCGTAAATTACATGTGTAACATAATACTGAGACCTTGATGACAATACCTTTCGATGTGACCTGAAATTTATGACCCCCAAATCTATTTTATGAGCAGTTGGGAAGAACTCGTGACAACTCAGTGCAACTATAATTTAATCAAAAAAGCAAAAAATAAAAAAAATTGTGGGGTTGTTAGAAGTAAAAATGCAATTATTTGTTGCTCCTAATATCAATAAACAAATATTCTATAATTTACCATGGAAATTACAGAACGATTATTATAATATATTTTGTATTTGCCTCTGTGAACCTAATCTAATATAACGATGAACAGTTGTTTTCACAGACGAAGGAATTGAGCTAGTAAAAATAATTATAAACTAACCCGAAGGAAGTTAAATAAATAAGGTAAATCAGCTTGTTTATATATATACATACTGTTATTGTATTATATTTTAGTAAAAATTAAGACACTCTCATGAACCGAATCGAGTACTTAGATTGAACAATATTTTTTATCTAATACGTATTAGAATTAGGATTAGAACATTAAATCCATATTAAGCGGCTACTCGTTTAAATCGGTGGCCGATTTAAATCCATTATGTAAAAATATGTAATCTTATAAACCTTTTACTTAATACCATCAGCCAGTTAAATTGTTTGCATACACCCCTGCAGCCAATATACATCTGTACGTATAAATCATAATCGGTTGTCTTACGAATGTACTCGGCGATGATGCGCCATCACATGATTCTCTGTAATTTTGATTTAAAAAAAAAAAAAAAAATACGAAATATAACAATAAAAAAATATATGTACGCGTATTATTAATGGGTATATTGCATAAATATATATTTAACTTTATAATAAAAAATATGTACAGAAAACAGAACATTGTCGAGACGTACATAAAAAAAGACCCGGAAAAATTAATGCAAAGAAGTAAAAGAAGTTCTTAAAGACCGACATATGAAAAACTTCTCGGCGTGAAACTTCATTTTCGCATCATTGTTTATGAAAAGTTTCACGTACACGTCCAAGTACAGTTTGAAACGAACCGAATCGAATCCCACGTAATAATTGTTCATTTGCAAGATTAACTTTACGCTCTTTTCGTACCATGTGGGCTCCAGAAACAAAGGTAACTAGTGGACATGGTTAGCATTTTTCGATTGTTACGACATCTTCATCTATGGTGCTTACTTGGGCGTGTCCGAAGTCAACGGAAAGTCGACGGTAATACGATTGTTCCTTTTAGTAGCAAAGTTCGTACAATTTCTCTACCTGGTTCTTGTTACAATTGCGTACGAAGATGAGTGCAACGATGCCAACATGTAATAGTTTTATTCATTTCAAAATTTCATTTTTTGAACGTTCAATATTGGTTTCAGTATTTCTTTCAATAACTCAATGACAAAGTATATTGGTGGATGTGCGTTTTAGGGTTGAGCGGTAAAAGTTCTGTGGAAACTCTTGAGACTATTTGTTGTACAAACATTAGAATAAATGAAAATTACGTAACTAATGATAATCTATAATTATTTCATAAAATGTTATATTTATGTAACAGAATATTAACTTTAACAACAAATTTTCATGGTTGTGAACAACGTCAACGTGGCACTAAGTTTTGGTAGGCAGAATGTTTGAAATCGTAACGCACGTAAAGTCTTCGACAAAGATATCGTCTTAATCATACTCTGCACCGTGATAATAATTATATTACCCATAACAAAATGTTAGTATTATAACGAAAAAAAAAACCCCTATCGAAATGGACCTCGCAAACCCTAATAATATTACGTCGTCTCTATAAAAAATTATTTTTCCCGAGCATAGCTATTGACATACCTTCACTTGATTGGGAAAACCACTGCGTCCAGCGCTCATGATATTATGAACGTGAATACTGCGGCAGATTCGGCCACGTCCACCATGATGTCAAATACGATGACGATTTGCTGGAAAAAATTCTAATGAAATAATATAAGTAAATATGAGAGTAAAAATTATAGACGAATTACGATTTCTTATGTTCGTTTTATGTAATATAAAAATCATTAATCATCCCGAACCACTATTTAGTATGCGATTGTCAATGCGAAACACGTTTGTATCGTTGTATTGATTATACGTAGCTAGAAACTGGTTATACATTATCATACAGTAGCGTATCTAAGATTCATTTAACGGAGGTGTTTTAAAATTGAATGGACTTATGGTAAATGGGAGGCTCTGCCTCCCCTCCTATATTACATAAATAAATACCATGTATTTATATAAATTATTATACTAATGAAAATGATTATACTCGTATTAAGACAGTGTATGTAAAATCAACAAGTTGTATACAATGTTTATTGAAATTATACTGTAAGTTTGTAATTTAATGGAATACCATAGAATATGGTCGAATGTTCTAACACCCATATCCCCCCCCCCCCCCTAAATACGCCCCTGTTATTATATATGAGTACTGCACCTATGATTAATAATTAATTATTACTATCCAACTAGAGAAGACTCAAGTTAAATTAGTCCAGAAAGCTATTTAATATACAAGATGGATTGTGTGTTAACCTTACAATAGCCTAATGTACCCACTATAAAAGGTGACTCGAAAACGAACCTTCTCTTATCGTTCTACTCGCAGTTTAATCACGTAGATCGCATTTACTTATTGTGTTTGTGGTTTGGATTGTACATTTTCAAATAAACGTTCATAGATATATTTATAAATATATTAGTAATATTATTATAATAGTCTCAAACGTGTTTCGGTTGACGTTTTCTAACAATTATTGTATAATGCGCATAGTAAACATTTGGATATAGATACGACGGTATAATACATCTCGTTATATTATAATGATCGTACATAAGTAATACATAATATAACATTCGTATGTATATATATATATATATATTATTAAACTACAGGAACTTGGAAATTCATGTGGTCATAATCGTCAGTTTTGAGTGTACTCGGAATATTTGCGTCATACTGTTGTATAAGCATCTGGACTTTACTAATCGTAGTTATCCGTATACGGATGCTGAGTAATTAAGTTTGCGAAAGTGCCGAAACCCAAAGTTATCTCACAGTTCAGGGCTGTTATGTACAGATTGTTATATTCAAAGGGATTATAATGTTATGTTGGCCTGTAGCATTGATTACCTACATGGATACGGATTAGGGATTACTATTAAATACTGATGGTTTTAAATTAAAAATAAAAATAAAAACCATCAGAGGAAGTACAACATCCACATTTACTTCGTAGTGTTTTAAATTTAATCATTTATTTATATTAAGTAAATTATAATTGCAATGTGAATTGACGAGTTACATTTCAAGAGTACGTGTAATTACATTACCTTTATGTAATATTGATTTTAAGCTACACAAGTTGTACATGTTACATTCACAATCAATTATAAAATACTAACCGCGTTGGTGCGGTTTCAATACATAGCTCGTTTCGTAATATTAATTGTCTTTAGGATTTTGTCTTATTGAAATGATCCGTACCGACGCGTCGTCTGATATTATAATAATCGACGAAGTTAATTAGCATACCACGTATATGGGGTTATACTTTTTACTATTCTTACGGTATAAAATGTACGAGAAAATAATGTTTACATCAGTGAATAGATTAAATTTAATCTGTTCGCACAGCTAATCTAAGCTTTGTACATGTTCGGACAATAAATTTTAGAACGTAATGTTTATATTTCAAATATATTCGTACATGTACTGTGTATTCCTATGGTACGTATTATGTTGAAAATAAAAAAAAAAAACAAACTTACACAATATTATGCATTAGGTAATTTTTTCTTGTTTGAAATTCATTAAACACCAACTCCGTGGAAATCAATAATTTCCTTCACGGTCTTATACGATGTATGAAACGACGGATGAATATTCAATTAACGTAATACTTCTTAATTAATGCATACACCTGATAACATCGTATTTACCGCTGGTGCATTGGGACTTCATGGTTATAATTTGTTCGAAACTTGTCACTGTGAAAGGTCCTTTAGTTACAAGTTGCGTAACTATGACTTATAACTATAACATTTCAATGCGTATCCAGTTTCATCGTTATGGTGAGAATTTCCCGTCCTGTAAACAGCTCGCAGTAATCATAATATTGTTGTTAATTTATTAATCTTACGGACATCAAACGCATTTCACTCTTACATGTAGAGTTAACCACAGCATTATATTCACAAATTACAACCAAATGCAGAAAGGATCCTAAAAAAAACTGAACAGTGCAGCATATTAACGCGTTAATACAATAATACCACTGGTTAAAAAACATACCGTTTTATTCTTTCATCCGCGTTTATTCAAACATCCGAATGAATAACACTAATCTTTAACATTTATAAAGCTTATTATTTACATTTCATTTTCATTTTTTTTCTCAAACTTTATAATTAATAAAAATGAACGAAAAATCTACAAAAACTAATTTATTATTTTCAAGATTATTTTCCAACTACTCCTCCCCCCCCCCCCACCACACACACACACTTTACGTTATGAATGCACACAATATATTTACAGAGTACTGTTTGAAGACATTTAAATTGTGTTTTATTTTCAATTTATTTTCAAGAAGACCGACAGCAGCAATGCCTCGTATTCGTTAAAGAGCGTTATTGGCCCGAACGTGGTCGTAACGTGGCGTGAAAAATATTTCATGAATACGTTAAATGTTTGAGGATAAGACCAACTACTTGACAGCCGATAATAAGTTAGTTGCCGAAACAAAGAGTCGAACCAAGACGTCCATTTACTATATGTGGTATAGATTTCGCGAGCCCATTTTCGATAAAAAGCAGTTTACGCTGTAATGCGCCAATTAACAAGGAATGTATTTGTACATTTGTGTACTTTTACACGAAAGCAGGGCATATCGAATTAGTTTCCGATTTATCAACTGAAGCCTTTCTTAGCGCATTAAAGAGATTTATTAACCGCAGAGATGTCTGCTCTGAATTTTTTTCTGATAATGCCACAAACTTCGTTGGAGCTAATCATCGCTTGTCCGAATCAACAAATTTATTTTATGCAAAGGAACATATAGGAAAAATACAAGGTGCTTTATCCAAAGCGGAGATTTGTTGGAATTTTATCCCTTCTAAAAGTCCTCACTTTGATGCTTTATGGGAGTTGGTCATCAAATTTATGAAAACACATTTATATAGAACTATAGGTAACACGAATAAGTCTTACGAGAAACTTAGTTAAAGAAAATAAAATAAATGGTTTAATAATTATATTTAACAAAATAAAATATAGTTTTATTCTTGGGTAGAACACGATTGTGTACGTTTGTAGATAGGTAACAAAAAGGTGGGTAAGAAAAATAAATAAACACAATTGCGTATGCAATTGTATGCAACGTTGTTAAATTTACTTATTTTACCGTATTATATCTAATGAATACATAAACATACACTTACAGTTCTATAATAGTTCACAAAAAAAATTAATTATAAAATAATAAATAAAATGATGATAACTAAATAAAAGAAAAGTAATTAATAAATAAATAATATCGATAGTTTTTATTTGAATGAAATTATTGTTAATAAATTATTTCAAAATGCTAAAATTTGGATTCCTTGACATTTACAACTTACTACTTTTACTGAAACTCGGAAAATACCATATAATATAACTGAAATAACGAAATTTTGTTATATATGATATATTTGATATCATTAACAATAATCAAAGGTAATAAAAGCAATAAAGCACAAAGTATTTATTAACTTTTCGTATAGGCATGTGGTATATACCAACACCGGTATGAAAATTGGCATTAACGTTTAAAACTTCGTACGGAATCGTGTAGCTTAAAAAGGTATCGCCGATAATGAACGTACCCAATCGTGTTTTACCCTTATTCTTGCCTTCGGGTAAAATCCCCGTAAAACATCCGTTCGAATCAGATAGTAAATATTATTATTAGTCAATATGTATAAATTACCAAAAATTTTATAATACGAGTATGAGCATCTAGAGGCATTTATAGGCACGTGTCTATATAATACATATTATAAGTGATAGTTTCAGAACGAATATTTTATTATCGCATTCAGCAATCATGCATATTATCATTATAAACGTTTACAACGTCGGATAATTAACATAGCAATCACAACTATTACACGATTTTATCTTCTATAGATACAAAACTGTTTTGTACACATCAAAAGACGCATTAGCTCCAGTCTACCGAACTGCCTGCGCATTATAATAGAATTTACTACGGATAATAATACACATTGTGTACACTGTTAGGTTAAGCATGCATGAACGATATTTAATAATATAATAGTACAATTTATTTAATTCATTTAATATTAAATATTTAATCGGCCGAAAGAATTATCGGTTAGTTACGATTACATAATTATATGTATCAGCTCACTAGAGCGATCGCGAAATCGTCTGGTTTTAAAATCTGTGTACAAACACAAATTTCCAAAAAACGTCCGAGGACGTTACATCGATATTTTTATCTATATTATTATTCGCGCATGCATATTGTAATCGAGTACAATTGTACGAATCAGCACACGTGTTTCTCATTAAAATCGTTATGATTCATATTACTATGTAAATAAATTGATATCCCGCTTTTTTTAATCTTTAATTTTTTTGTTTTAATACTTATGTATACAATATAGACTCAGAAAATTAAATTCTTTAGTCTATCTCGTCCAGAAATGTATAATAAACAATTAAAAGGTTATAGTGATCGCAAAATTAAACAAAAATTGTGTCTAGAAATAAGTGAACTCTTGATTACAGGATAGATGCCGTTAAGTACAAATTAAAAAACACCAATTCATAAGTTTTATTAATAATAATATAATATTTTGATTTATTGCAACGACGTACAATATGAAATTATAAATAGTAAACTTACACTTCTTATAATTATTATTATTACTTTTTGTATACATAGAACCTAAAAAATTGTCCTTTTTCTATTCTTGTACTAATCATTGAATGTACTCAGTATCTTTTTTCTTTTTACGCAATTAAAGAGCAGATTACTCACACTTGTTACTTCAATGCTACTCCATTATTGTTTTAAGTATTAAATATAGTTTATAATATGAAAAATAAAACTAAATAAAAATATTTGTTGCACGAATGCCGATATATTATAATCAAAATCTCCGTTCAAGAAATTGTTCGTGCACGCCAAAATAATTGGCAAACAAAAAATCGGTATAATGCATGAGCAATAATTGAATTATTATAGAATTATTCTACTATCGGCTGATTGTACTCGTCTAATTTAAATATTGTTCATGCGCATCTAGCCTTATGTGTTTGTATTTAATTTATTTTAGGCGTTTCGGGTAATGATAAAGTCAGATTGCCTTAGCCGTTAGCTTAGTCGTTGCTATGGTTACACGCAAATACCTCATACTCCGCAGGAGAACCGAAGCGACGAGGCGTACTATGAGCTTAGGAAGCTGGTATATAAATTACGCATATATATTTATATAATTTATACATTATAATATAATTATGATAACTGATTGTGTTGTATAATCTTGATTTCTCGTTATTGTTTTTAATTATTTTGTATATCAAGAACCGTTTACTCCCTCTTTTCTTTTTTTTTTTTTTTTTAACACGCACAGATGAAATTTTGAATAAACACATATCGAGAAAAATTAATATATCGTAAGAATATTATAAGCCCATTCGTAGTACCTACAAATTATAAATCAGTACACCGGCTTTTAGAACGGTGCAAAATACTGCGATACATTCACGTGATGCTCACGGTTTTAATAATAGTTGAACGACCAAATTAATATGCAATATTATTACCGGAGAAATAGTTCCCCTCCCCTATAAAAGCGAAGTTTTCCCTTCAAGCTGATGTATAAAACCCTTTTGATAAAAACACTCGAAGTGCGCGGATCTATATATTATTATCTCGTCCGCGTCGTCGATAATAACGAAATAGTATTTTAAACGAAAAACGAAAATCATTTTGTTCGTTATAAAAACGATACGAGATGAAAAAAACTGTTTTTCAATGATTTCCATGCATTAGACATGATCATTCAAGTCACTTTTTGGAGCCAAGTTCATATCATATAATAACCACCAGGTGTGTAAAAAAAAAAAAAAAAAACCATCAAGATTGTATAGTAAATGTCGGGGGAAAAAACTAAATAACAGCGATAGAGTAACGGAGTTATACTTTGTTGTGAAAACGATCTGGTTTACTAGTTGATACCACGTATGCTCCATATCTACCCCCTAACTTCCGAATCTTGCATTCAAATTTTTACTATCGCTTGTACTTGGTTGGTGCTTGATTGTGTTTTTGGTTCCGTCATTTGTTCATAAATTATTCCCGAGTTATCGAACTATTAGATAGAAGTAGAGAGAATATTCTCAGACTATCCACCTAGGAATTTTGAACTCAAATTTTTACCTAAACAAGGATATAGAGTACGCAAATTAGACGATCAATAGTAAAGATGTTTCTGGCGTTTCAAACCCAACCACAATAACCATAGAATTCGTTGTAAGATCAGAACGTATTCAACGCGTTTACTCGTATGTATACGTTTCAATGAACAATATTTGCATATAATTAAGTACATGTTAACTTAATCGTATCAATAAAATGTTATTTTTTTTAGATTTTTCCAAGGCCGAATTAAGCACCTATTGGGCCCCGGAGCTGAAATTGTATATGGGCCCTTTTGATAAAACAGGCTTTACAAAGCTAAATAGAAGAAGGATACATTTTTTTTTAACTATTTCACAAATTATCAATTGCATTATAAAATTATAAAATTAATAGGTATTTACCATTTATGTCGATAAAACTACTAATTTTAGTATGATAAAAAATGTGTATCGGCTTAAAATTGTTTGGACCTCTTTCACTAGGGTACTCGAGAGGGCCCCGGTGCAGCCACCCCGGCTAGACCCCCTCTTAATCCGGCCTTGAATTTTTCCAACAACTTTTAAGCGTTATTTATATATACCGCATGCAGAAAGGAAACATATGAAATAGGTTCCCACAACACATTACTCTCAAACGAATTTACAGGTTTCAAACGACTATAAAACTATATAGTATTATTGACATTGGATTATTACTATAGCTATACGAAAGAGAAATGCGACTAGCTTTTTTTCTTAAGCATTTTCAAATAATTTATTAATAATAATTTTATTAAAATAAAACTTTCATTTCGTTATTATTTATTTATTAATTACTTTTCTTTTATTTAGTTATCCTCATTTTATTTATTATTATATTATTAATTTTTTTTATTAACTATTATAGAACTGTAATTATATGTATTCTATATTTATTAGACATAATACGGTGTATTAAATTAGTAAATTTTACAACGTTGTAACAATTTCATATGCAACAATGTTTATTTATTTTTCTTAACTACTTATTTGTTACCCATCCACAAACGTACGCAATTGTGTTACCAAAAAGGACAAACGTACGGAATCATATTCTATCCATTTTAAGTTCTATGTACTGTACCATTATATAAATGTTGTATATTTTATAGTTGTGGAGTCGAATGTTTTTTATAGTTAGCTAAATAAAAAAAATGTCTCATTTTTTGCAATGAACAACCAATAATGCGTATAATAATTAAAATTTTAAACACTATCCAAGTTTAATATTCTAAGTACCTATTTAAATAATATTTCTGTATTTATTAATCTAATCAAATGAAACAACAAATTTAACGAAAAATAAATAAATATATAGTTTCCCTGATTGTTTCACTATTGACTAATAAAACCCAAGGAGTCCATTCGTCTCCCGGTAATTCCGAAAAATCAACTTTCAATAACGATTCGTATACAACCTATGCGGAGGAAAGGTTTCCTGGGAATTTATCACCCACACATAAAACCTTTTTACACATGTTAACCGTAGATTAGTTTATGGTTTCACGGGGAAACATAGTTCGTTTAGAGCTATGCCCACACCCGCATACCAGTGAGAATTCGTCACCTGTTTTCCTTCGGATAATTGAATTTTCCGGTTAATTTTCTTTACCACTTAAAGGGTGCATCGTTTGTTTTGTTTTGAAATACACAAGTAAACACACGTACATTTTGTTGGTAAGTATATACGTACTACGGTTGTGATTCGGAACCGTTATTGTTTCGTTTCACTTTTCGCGTCGAACGGAGATAGTAACCGTAGTTGTTATAACATATTATTTCAAAGTAGTGAATGTGCGATCACAAAAATAAACCACTCCACGAACAAGAACACTACCCCCGGGGATGACGACGACGACGAACTGTATAGTAATCGTTTTTATTCCAAACGTCAATAACAGAGCGCACAATACGTAACTTGTAACACAAAGCAAATGCTTTCCGACGATTTATAACGTACGGTATTCGAACAAAGCGTTCAACACAACACCCGATGCAATTAACATCGATGACAAGTACATCAATAAGTAATTTTCTTTGCAGATAAATATACCGAAACATAATTTACGGTGTACGTTATCCCTTTAAACATCCTTTAATGAAATTAAATATTGTTCCCTTAAGGGTGTTTTATATTATATGTATTACACGTAACACTATATATATTTATGCTGTACACGTGCATTGTAATTAATTTACAGTAGTCGTATTACGCATTGTCGCTGTGTGTGTTTGAAATACCGATGTATAAAAATTGCGTTATTTGAGCGGTGTATCGATGAACGAAAACTGTTATAAAGTTGAAAAAAAAATTGGAAACGTCAACTCCTTAATACTGCAATCTTTTTATTCGATACATTTGTTTAATTACTGGCAAACGCCGAAACGGGATAAAATTCAGATAGATGCACTCTACCGAAATAGTTTTAAAATATTGTTCATATATCTAAAACTTTGAGTGGATGAATACGGTCAATGGAAGAATTTCCAGATAACTTGATTATCAAAGATCGAATTTATTTCAATAGCACCGATGTGGAAAAAAGTGATACAAGAATTTGTTGTTAACGGCCATTCGACGTTGAAAATTTAATACAATTAATGATTTGTTCTACAGCAAAATAACAGTGTAAATATAATGCTTTTAGCGTTTGATTTTTTTTCGTTATAAAATGTAATTTCATTGTATTTGAATATTTCCAAGAAAATTTTAAAATCATTAGTGAAATTTTATGAAATTAAATATCTTACTACAATAATGCGCAATCAATTAAATCAGATTAGCATGAACGCGATGAACGTATTACCATAGCAGTAATAATTACAAAATGAAACGATGGTATATAAAACGTTTTGTTATTATAACGAAATTCCCCTGACGGTTACCGGTAACCGGTCGATAAGATTCATCAGAGATTCCTCCAGACGAGGCCACTTTCCCCAGGCATGGATCCAGGATTTTATTTGAGATGGTGGGGTTGGAATACATTTTAGGACAATATTCATACATAGTAAATACATAACATTTCTTATTTTTTTTTTATAAACTGATATATTTTATAATACAATACAATCTATAATTATTTAATATTTCCAACTAATGTCTAGAATATAAATTTCCTGCTTTTTTTGAGCCATTAAATCCAATACTTCATCCTATAGACACTTCTCAATGTACTGGCAGAAGAGCAGGTTCCGTTAAACACTTATTTAAATGTATGAAGCAATATTTTTAGGCACTTTAGTGTTGAAAATGAATGTCCAACTGCTGTTGTAGAAACTGGTAGTGTTGTCAAAATGTTCAATAAAAAAAAAGATTTGTTTGGATAAAACTTTGCATCGTACGTATTCAATATATCCATATTTTCAGTGGGTTTTTTTCTACATTTATTCATTTTGTACATTATAATAAAAATTTAAATTATATTTTTTGATAATAATTTATGTTAAACGACATTTTTAATGGGTGTCAGACCATCGCGATAAAGTAATGTTCGAAATTCGACCATTTTACAGTGATTTATTTTTGTACCACAATAACATAAAATATTTTTGAATAACACGTATTTAATAGCATAGAATTTTAATTTAATTTAAATTATAAGGGTTATTATTTTATGTACCAGAACACAAACATTTCACAGGGGGAGGGGCTCCCCCAAAGATACGAGTCTGACACCCTGATCTCGTGACAAAATTGTTTACGGTTTAGTTGTTATCCGGTGCCATATGACTTTTACATGTTTGAATTAAGTCCCCTTAATTACCTTAATGTCTTTGAATTGAGTACGTATAAATAGGCCGGTGACTGCCATGAACCTCGCACATCATATTATAATGGTTACTCAACGATAAGAAACCATTCATTAGCAACTCGATATATATGTCAAAGCTATACAAAATATATGTGTATTAACTGTGGAAAATCGTTAGGTTAGACATTTTCCCTTCAGATATGTATGTGGATTTTAAAAATGGAACTCGCAATGAAATTTAAGTCAAGACCTATGTTAGAACTAAAGGGTGTCGATTTAATTTGAGCCAAAGCTGGTTGCGATCAATTCATTAGTTGAATTTGTCTAAGGAATAAAAGACTGATTTTGAGAAAATAGATATCTAAAGCTGAAACGTATTTAGAGTCTTGACACCCCAGACAAAGTTTTATTGCCACTCCTACACGCGTAAGATTTTTCAAGAAAGATAATATTTACTATATATGGATTTTACGCGGTCAACTTTTGATAATATTAGCATAAAAATAAAAATCGCAGTATGGTCACTATGCAAAATCTTAAAATATTATAATTTTTGAATGACAAATGAAAATGGATGTTGGATTATAATTACAAAAAATGCTACCACCCCTTCATTTCAAAATAATGTGCTGCCCGGGGTGATGGTACCTCCTCACCCTCCGATAAATACGACCCTGATCAAAAGTATTTTTCAAATTGCCATTTCTAAATGAAAATAACATACATAGTTCAATGTTTCACGAAGCTTCAATGGAATAAAATCATGTGATAACGAAAAAATGAACAGAAAATAATTTAATTAATTACGTTGACGATGGTTTTACACAGTTTCCCCTCGAAATTTAGAGTGATTTTTCAGCAAACCCTAATCAAAAATACATTTTTTCACTCAGGATATCCAAATATTTTTATTCTTGTTGACATTCTCCTGGGAATATACAATCAGATACATACATTGAATCATGAAGCAGAGTAATAAAACTATGTAAACATATTGAATATGGAACAATTTTTAAGGGAGTGGATAAACAAATAAGTAAACAAATAGACTAATTTAAAAATTAGTAAATTAAATCATCTAAAGATTTTTCTATTCAAAATCATTATCAGTTTTATTTTTATCAGCAACTATTTAAGGACTCAAATAATCAATTAACCAAACTCCAATAAACCAAAAATATTTGTGTGATTCAATTCAATTTTAACAAAGCATTTTAGCATGTAATCGAATTAGACTTCGAAAAAGCAGTAACAAACGCAATTTATACCGAATTTTTTATAATGAAAACTCATGGTTGTTTTTCTTATTAAGTCAAGTAATCAGAGGCTACCTCGACTATGTAATAACAACTGAATACTGTAATGATCCTATATTTGTTCTAAATTAGCTGTTTTTTGCCTTTGTTCCAATAGAAAAATTGACAGAATATTCTGAAAATGAACTTTACACAACAAATGAGAAAATATTTTTAATTACTTATTTCATAATTTTATTCTACCTCAATTAAAATTGTAAATATGATGGATTCTCCATTATTTGCAATTAATATTTGAAATTGTTTTGACAGTTTGAAAGATGATTCTCAAAAATAAATAACAATATTGAAAATTGGCATAATGGGTTTTCTGCTCTTTTAACATCTTTTCATCCAACAATTTGAAAATGCATTAACAGTTTAAAAAAATTAAAAAATTACTAACAAGAGAGCTGATGGTTGTGAAACAATTTATTGCCATAGATATTTCACAAAAAAAAAAAAAAAATAAAAAAATAAGTATAAATACAGAGCAAAAAGAATGTTACATGAATGCAAAAATGTTTAAATAGACCACTCAATAAATACTTACAAGCTATATTTAGCCATAAGTTAAACAACAATGTATTATTCATAATTATTTAGATATAAATACAGTTTTCTTAATATCCTTTTATCATGGAAAATATAAAATTCACCGAAATTCTGATAATACATTGATTTTTTCAGACGCGTACACTTTCTAGACATTCCTCCATACTTCCCAATACCTCTTAAATACTTAATAACACCCCTCTATACCTACACAATATCACCTTGCATGCCCTACAATTCCACCCAACATACCATAAAACTCCATTCACAACTACCATATACCTTCACAACTACTCACTACTTGTCCATCAACCATACTCACACCCAATCATTCACTCACGTAGTACAACCACATGTATACATTCCTCTCGCCACACACTGTTGTATATATTAGAAAATGTCCCTAGGCACCTGCAAGCAATTAGTAATAACAAAAAAATTATTTCCCTACTAAATGAAATATTAATAAAAATGAAAAACTGACATCTACAATTATTGTAATTTAATTTTAAACTTAAAAAAAAATTTAAGAAAATAAGGATTCAATTTTTTAACTTTTAAAAGCTATTTGATTTAAAATACTAAAAAATAAATAAGTAGGGAATAAACGGCGTGAGAGAATATAATTATAGATACAACAATATGTTGGTTATTTGTAACACAAATTAAATAAATAGGTAGGTATATCATTTTTTTATAACGTAAAAACACTAAATTTTCAAATATTATTTTATTGCAATAAAAAAAGTAAGCCAAAAATATTCTGATGAACTTAAAATCAAAAACTTATTCTGAATAGTTTAAATTTTCTATGCCGAATATATAGCAAACAAATATAGTACGGATTCACTTTCAATTCATTTGTGAATATAGTTTAATCCGAAAAAATAGATTCGTTTCATATAGATAAAACACATTTAACCATTGTCAAATAATTATAAATTGTATGGAAATTATTGTATGTATAAAATAACGTAAACAATAAAAATACGAGTATTCATCATACAATTTTAAATATATTAAATTTCAATTAATTAGGTACCTATTTAATTTCACTCGATATATAATGATATGCACTAGCACTATTGAGTATTATAATATACCTGAAAATTATTATAATTTCTTGAATTTGAGGGAAAAAATGGATGTTCTATACGTAGAACGCAAAATACCGATCGTGTAGAAAGTGTAATTTTCATACAATGTGTTTCTAATTTACAAGCCTTAACGGGCATTAACGAGTTAATAAGTTAAAAATTAACTTAACTCATTTCCTTACAAATTAACTTGTAATGAACATATTATTTTTTCATTTATCCCAATTAAATTAATTTTGATTTTCAAGATCAGAAAGATATTTTTGTAAAATATCGTATTCGATAATAAGTTCATGGAATTTAGAAAAAATATAAAAATAAAAATATTCAAAAATTTTTAGATGAGACCATAATATTTATCTCGAAATTAACTATTTATAAGGGTCCCACCGTTCTCGGGAAAAGTATTCAACCGTCTTCAGACTATTGAGTAAATATAGACATGCCACTCATGAATTACATTACCATTGTCATGAAAAGTGGCCGTAAATCTACATTACAAAAATAGGTATATATTATCATTGACTAAATAATTCTTAATAATAATTGTACTCTATTATGATTAAAATTATTCCATAATCTATGATATCATTAAATATTATTGAATACCTAAGAGAAGACATTTAATAGCTGATCAACATTTTGAGATGACTTTTTTATTGAGATTCAAAAGGTATTTTGATTAACCTGTCCATTGTATTATTTTATTTGTATGGATTTTAATAAAATTAAATAATATTATATATTTATTTTAATATTTTGTATCAACTGTATACATTTATTGGCAGTATAATTTTATATTTACACTTTCAGCTGCAGTAATTATTTTTAGTTTTCATATTGTAATTGAACATTAAAAAGAATACTTTTTTTAAACTATATTTATCATATGTGATTTAAATGAAAAATGAATAAAAACAAACGATACATAAACTACCATAAATTTGAAATTTGAGTGCTTAAAAACAATAACCAATAAAGAAATGTATATTATTCTACTCTCATTAGAATCTTATAAGATTTTTTCTGCGTTTTCATTATCATTAATGTTAAATAAGGTCTGTTATAAGTTGTTAATATAAGTATATCACTTATATCAGCGTTTAATTTACTTTTTTTTTTATTTTAAATTAACTTAACTTATTAATTGAAGTTAAGTTAACGATATTTTTTAACTTAATTTTTAACTGAACTGATGTAATTCTCATGTGCATTAACTTAATTGTTAACTTAATTGAACATTAACTCAATTGACTTAATTGAGTTTAAAAATATCATTAACTTGCCCAGCCTTTCTAATTTATAACTAAGTCTTCACATCTTGGATGTTGAATAAAATCAAGTAAATTTCTAACTGAATCATTAAACCGCGATACGTATTGTTAATCACCGTTATTTCTAAACTTGAAATTTTGAGAATATGAATATTAATACATTTAATAAGAAAAATAAGTATCCGCTGGAGAATAAGATTGCAATTTATAATGATGATAACTAGATAAATGTATGCTATGTATGTAGCTAGGTGGTGAGATCTTAAATTGAAAAGTTAGTACTGTATACTGTTAATAAATAACAAGGACTCTTTTTCTAAACAATATAAATATTTCATTGAGAAAATTACGCTCTCCATCCTTAAAAAAAAATACTACCTTAGGAGAAAGAGACTTTTTCGGTCGATGAAGGTTAATGCCAGTCATTAACTCTACAAGCTAAACTGCCACCGTGAATAAAGTCGAGTCAAACCTATGTATACCTATATATTTACAAATATATGTATACATTTTGCAAACATCGACCTTATTACTGTATACACGTACATCATAGTTTAGATTATTATTTTAACAAACCATAATATAATTTGATAACATTATCTTTTATTTACACGGATTCGATGGATTATTTTATTTAGTTTTATGCGTTTGTTATTCCTTAATTATTCTAGTCTGACTTTGTACACTCAAGTATTTAAACGAAAGCATTCAATTTTGGTTTGAGACGGAAATTGATTTCTATTAACACAATATGAAATTGTTTTCGGTAGCCGAGAATATTTATTGTTTTGTTATACATTTATTCATTAAATATTATTAAAAGTTTTTATATCAGAAGATAAATAATTCACTAAACCCTGAATATATTATACAATATGGTTAACTTATTCCGAGTTAAAATTACTTAAATTACAACGAGTATATTCTGAAAGTGCGACGATACGAATGTGTTATATTTAATAGAATGTATATCACCTTATTAATATGTAGGGCATCTATACAATTCGTGGCAATTATTAAAATTAGATTGCGGTTTCAGATACACGTTTTGGTCACTTATCAATTGCTTTTTCATATATAATTTCAAACCCTCCAAGAACAATAAGCTTGTAACCTGAACGCAAATAATATAGACGAACGGATAATAGTGTGCAAATAAAAATAAAAATATTAAAAATTAATAAAATGATATCATGCAGGTATGCTCAACCATTTGTTATGCTTAAATTATGAAAAAATACAATACCTACTAAAAGTATATACTCTCCAATACATAGGTTTTCTATATCTCTTAAGGAGTATTCTGTGACTAATATTAATTTTGATAATATTAAATATATGATATTGATAATATTTTATGCATATATGTGTGTACAAAAAATAAAAAAACCAATTAATCTTGCATTTTTTTTTTTACTCAGAGTTTCACGTTTGCGTGCTACAAGATATTTTGTTACAGTGTACGTCATTATTTATCACAGTAAATACGTAGATCAACTAAATTGGATTTCACCTCGTATTCATGTTGACAAATAATAATAATAATTATTATATTAATAATATTATAATAAGATTATAAGATTATAATAATATTCTTAGACTATTATTTAGCGAATCACGACGAGTCTTTTTCGCCTCGTTCTGTGAACGACGATATATATAATCAGTGCCAAAGCAACTAAATATTGTGACCGGTGCGAAACTTTAAAATGCGCCCTCATGTATTTTTAATTTAAAAATATTACAATTATTTGATATTATTTCCAGCAATGCTTCGGCTTGTACAAAGAACGTTGAAGTTTTTGTAAATAAAATATATAACATCGTAATTTCTAACGTGAAATGCAAATTTTTCATTTTCGCTTCCTCCCAGGAATTGCGCCTGGGGCATAGGCGCCTCTCGCCCCTCCCCCTTGCTACGGCCTCGCGTGTAATCGTTAAAACGTTCTAACTGAAAACTTATGGTGCTGTGCCGCTCGTCCGAAAGCAATTCTCGGAAACGTTTTGACATAGGCCAACCCCACGAAATTAGCAGGGTTCACTACCACGTCGACCACGTATCTACTGTTCCATATCCTTTGGTTTCAGATCCCGAATGGCAATTTTTACTCGCTTGGATCCACTCAGAACGTAATATACATACAATATACGGAGAATATGGTTTTCGTAGTACCTATGCACAACTTGGCCGGTTGCCTTTGAGAGAGAGAGAGAGAGAGAGCTTTGTAGAATTTAATACACGATATCGGATCCCTCAAGTGTAACAGCGCTGCTCATCAACTATATTGTATAATGCATTGTAATTGACGACATTATTAAAGGGAATTCAATACATTTCCACCGTTTTGTACGGTAACAATTGTTATATATATATATATTAATCACAGTTAAAACATTAACCGTTTTGTGTGCCACATAAACTGACGATATTTGATTCCTAAAAACATGAATAAAATATAAAACACAAAAATAATAAATCCCAAAGTGATTTTTTTGATTTCTGATAACAAATATCAACAGTCGCTTTGTATAATATAAAATTATATGATGTTTAATTTTCTTGATTAAATTTCATCAATATCAATAAATTAAACCCATTTAACTGATTTGGTTTTAATCATATATATATAGCACCTATTCATTTTAGTTTTTATAAATATTTTCATGATTTTAAACGAATGTTATGAACACTGAAAACACCTTGAACGCAAAAACGTCAACAGCAATAATATTAAAAAAAACCAAAGTAATACGTGAAACACATTTTTCAATTACAGAACTACGTTTTTTGACGTGCGGTAAAAATGAAAACTAACCTGACCTCAAATTTATAGTATAGCATAATGCACGAATTTCTATAGTACAGCTTATGCGAAAAATCGGTTCTATCGATAAACTAATAAAACTGCTCGTTACCCCATCGTGATTACACAATACAAAGCTGTACACGATGAGCTCTTGCACGAACTTCACTAATGCTGCACACACGTACGTTCGGCGCGTTAATATATTAAACTATAACGTTAACTCATCAAAATGCCCACAACTGAATACAAACTCTCGTGAAATAGATGACAATCGGAGAGAGTGGTGGCGAATCACGACAAATTTTGGATTAATATAATACAATATACATTAATGTATGTGTATGTGTGACGCAGGCGGGTGTGTACGCATAGCCGTTTATCGCAACGTGTGTCGTAAAATAAATTATCATCGCAGGCGGAATAATACGCGATTAAAACGGTAATCGTTTAGCGACGGACGTCTAAAACGCAATTTTTTAGCGACACTTGTTTTCCCGACAAACGAAACGACGACGGTGGTGGTGGTTAATGTATAACGGTGGGGTGGAACTAGGAATTTTTACGCTTGGGGAAAATGTTAAAATTACACACAATCATAGACCAATAATCGAATTCTCTTCTAGAGAATTTTTTTCTAATAATTAATGTACAATCATACTTAGTGAGTTTTAACCTAATAACAGTGATTAACAAAGTTAAAAATATCAAATTAGTTGTTAATAATTACAAAAATTACACCCTCTAAAATTCTCTACCCCTAGTTTCGCCCCTGCGCATAACAGTGGGATGGGTTACGTTCCGGGCACGTAATGTCGTGACAGACGCGCACATATCACATCAATATTAAATATGTACACATTTACATTCGTATATAAGAGCATAGGTACAGATTATTAATGGCGGAAGGAATTGATATGTTTAGGCAATAATTATCATTATTATTACCTATTTATTTACTAGCCGGGATTTCTGCAATGGGGTGGAGTTTTCCAACCCCCCTTTATTAGCACCACTGCATACATACATGTATACCATGATCGTACGAATCGCATTTGCGCGGTACGACTTCACTTCTGTTACATGTAAACACGTGCGATTACATCTGTGAGTGACCCGCGTTTGGGCCGAGGCTGGATAGACCGTAGTGACGATTATCTCGTGCAAAACGTGTCTACGGTGTAATCAGTGATGTAATCCTAAACAAATTCACGGGCGCACGTCTGAATCATTGTAAAAAAAATATATGCACAATATTGTGAACGTTACCAAATGGTTTAAAAATAGATCTCTGTATAAACGGTCTCTGTACAAGTCACGATTAAAGATGGTACTATGTATAGTCGTGATACAAGTAAACCACGGACGTTTAAGACATTTTTTTTGTCAGTGAAACAAATTACGCTTATTTTTTTTTTTTACTCATTGGATATCAAAATTTAATAAATATTATACAATGGGTAACGTTAACACGAGTACGTCTTGTTTGCGGTCGGTGTACCTGCATACCACCATTTTCGTTGAGGGTACATGCATAATTATAAAATTAGCAGGTGGGTACACACTAGAGCTCTTAAAACACGTGTCACGGAATTCACGTGTACACGTGAAATACATGTTTATCCAAAATATATATCCATTTTTACAATAGTAAAATTAGTAATTTTATGTTATACACTTGAAGTTTTAATAAAATATTAATAGTACAGTATTAAGTTAAGGATATACGTTTTTATTTTGGATTTTACACGTGACACGTGACACGTGAATTCCGTGAATTCACGTGTATTAAGAGCTCTAGTACACACGTGTACCCTCCACTACACCACTGAGTGTAATGTATTGCAGGTATTACGACTGCGCGATTTGTTTACAGCTAAACCGTTGTTGTCGAAGCCGCAACTATAGAGCCCAAAACATTGGGAGCGCTGAAATCGTTGAAAATAAAATGTACGGCACTACTACTGTAACCGTAATAGATTTACCTAAAAAGAAAAAAATATCCAAGGGTGCTAAGTTTAAACTTAGAGTTGCTTAAGACCCCTCCAGCGCTTGGACACACATAATATAATACCTACAAATATCGATCCAATATCGTGCGCTTTGTGGTTCGTGATAGCATTTGAATTTTATAGATAAGCGAAATATAGCAGTGAGCATAAGAAAACAAATATTTATCATAGTTCTATACAGTTCCCTCCCTTTCTAGGTCTACTTCTTCAGTCAGTTTGAGAAACAGTAGGAATTCAGAAATTGTAGGAAAAACGTTTAGAAATTGTACACATATAACCGTTTTAAGTGCTAGTTTGGAATATGTTGATCGGTCGTAAAGATTTATCAGATATTTACGTGCATATGAGTTGTATAAATACTTTCATGTATCCAGAGGAGATCTTCGGAAAGTATAATTTTAATTTTTTTTTTTTTTTTTATACGTCTAGACCAATGACATCAATGATAATGTAAAATAGTAAACTGCGTGCGTGGGATATATAGGACGTTATATACAACGGCTATTGTTTCGAGAGTAGTTGAGCAACAATTTCCGGGACGAAAATATAAATTATAATACTGTATTTTAATTCCGATGAACGAATAACGGTTATAAAAGAAAAAAAAAGCAAACAACGAATATCATTAAATCTGATAACAGAATATTAAAGAAAATAAATCAATATACAGTAGAGCGTTGGATGCATCCGGAAGAAAAGGATACTACTGTGAATTTAATTATCGAGATTTCAGACGATAACTCAAGTCTTTGTTACTTCTTGTTTCCATTTTGGAAAATAAATATGGATGCGATAATATTGAATAAAAACGGCCCAGACATTAGAATAAACAACCGAGTTTATAATATTTACATACTTCATATTATTATTAAATAACGTTGTACTCGTATCGAAAAATGATTTCACCATAATATGCCCGAAGCATAGGACTTGAAAGACATTTTAAAAACACCTCTCTAGCGTGTGTGTGTGGTGTGAGTATGTAATAAATATATATTAAAATATGTACGATGGGCTTGGTGTTACGGTCATGTCAAACGTGTGACACGGGTCGATACCCAGACGTATTATATTATTTTTATCGCAGTGAAAATTCCAGCTTTTTTCGCATTATTTTCGTTGTCGCAATGCCCTTTGTAGATTTAGACGGGAAATCTGCGGATGCTTCCATTATATTTTGTTTTTTGTTATTTTGCTCAATTTCAAAGTTCACCGCAAAAGCGTCCGGATCGACAAACAACAGCCATTTATAACCAAATAATAATGATAATAATAACAATAACTTATAATATTGTATTACATCGTTTTATACGACATCAAACCGTTGCAGATAACATGTACTACTGCAACGCAAACATATTAATATCTATGCACACCAGACCGGTGAAAAATATATATACATAATAATAATAAATGTATGTTAAGTTATATTTTCCATCTGTCCATACTTCGCACGTATATTGCTGCTGACTCGACACTATTTAAGTATAGTTGTAGTTAATCATCAAATATATAAAACCAAACGATTTCAATGTAAAATACGTTTTTTAATAAATCGTAATAAAATATAATAGATGAGGTGGGTACAGTAGTGATCCACAACTATAACGTTTCAAAATCATAATTTATTAGCGTAAAAAAATATCATAATAGCATCTAATTTTTATTAATATTTTGCGTATTAATAATGGTGAACAATGAGATACGATATAAATATTTTTATGTAGATATATATACATAGACATATAGGTATAGAATAATGATTATTTGTCTCAGTGTCCGGCGGATTAACTTGATTTTAATAAGTGGTGTTAAATAAATTATCGAAATACGAATGTTCAACATATTTTTAATATACTTCTTATACGCCATCGTGTTGTAAAAAATGATTATGAGGTGTCATGAAAAACATAAACAAAAAAAATTATTAAAATTCATCCTGTTTATTAACACGAGGAGTAAATCTGATCATTAATACGTTAAAATTATTCAAAACAGTATAATCACGAGGAGTCTATCCAGAGATAAAACTTTGGAGGACTTAATAGGTTATATTATAATTGAAACCGTTAATTATTTAACAGATCTCTACTTTCACACAGGCATCTACTAAAACATATAAAGGAATTAACTGAAAACGTTAATGCTGAAAGGCTCAATTCCAACCTTCTTATAAAATAATAAAAAAATCAAATTAAAATTAAAAATTAATAAATTATATTACTATATTAGTATAAACATTGATAAATAAATAATTTAAATATAGAAATAAATAAATAAATGCTTGACCTTGAGTATTATTATAACTTGTAAAGTACGACCGGTTTCGAATTAAAAAATTCACCACCATATTTGTACAAAGTTAATAAAATCACAACTGAATATGAAAAAACAAAAAAGCAACAACTACTCATTCAGACCTTATCAGGTGAAATAATACTTCCTTTGCCTTTTCACTATAACAAAAGGTAGCATTTAGTCCAAGGTCTAATATATTACTACATAAAATTTCATCAAAATTGGTTAAGTAGTTTTGGAAGGCATAAAAGACATAGGTACAAAAAAACATTCATTTTCATGTATAGATTTATTAAGATAATTTTATGAAATACTAACTCTTGATCTTAAAAAAAAAAACTGCTTTCAAAAAACTCTACCTTAGGCTCTGAGGCATCATAGCCTATACCTAAATACGCCACTGGCTTTATTACATCGCTGTATTAAATGGATCTATAGACATAAATATGGAATGATGTTTTTCAAGTTGTAAAATAAATATTTTATGTATTTGATTTTGGTTGTTTTATAATGTGAGAACTGTATTAAATGATTATACAACGAACTATTTGCAAAACTGTTTTCTGGTTAAGAGAATGCTACACCAGGATGTATTGTCTCCGTCTCTTAAAAACATACTACTATTCTGAACAGTTATCAAAATTAAAGGAGAAAAACATCGTGTGACTTTATTTGTTAGTTTAAACAATATTTTAACTTTCAAACGAGTTATACATATGTAACATATTCAATTTTTATAAAACTCATAACTCACTTAGAAATAAAAATATAAAAAAAAACTGACGTTCCTACACAGATAATGTTGTTCCCTTTAGGTTTAATATTAAGTTAGTTCACTCTAACATTAATACCAACAATACTAAATGGGTTCCACTGAACGCAGATGTGCTATGTCGTAGGTTTGTAAAATGGAAATAATATTACGGGTAAAACGTGCTCTTAAGTTTTCCTAAAACCGTTGGTATATGTATCACATTACTTTTTTTGTTCTACATCAAGTGTCAAAAACGCTTAAAAAGTGCAAACACGATGCCATCTCGTGATTAGTAAAAGAATCTCGCAAAAAAATATAATCTGAATATATGTATTTTGAAAATAAAATTTTATAAACAAAAATGAAAATATTTATACATTTAAAATATTATTTTGAGAATATCAAATGATGCATTTACCCTATCGTTTAATTGATTAAACATTGTTTATTTCGTTTAATTTGCTAAACATTTAATTTACAATTAATAAATTGTATTATGTACTATTTATATTATATATTTATTATATTTAAAACAAACTCACTTAAAAATTGAAATTAGATATTTAACAAAACTGATGAATGAGTTAAAGTTTTCCTTAAAACTAAAATAAAACTGGTATTTAATAGAACAAAATACAAACTTCCTTATAAAAAATATAAAAACTATTAAAATAAATATGATAATAGATTATTTCTCACAAATTCAACATATTTACTAGATAATTAACTTTATATTACAAGAAACTAAATGAAAATATTCAGTTTAATACAGTAAGAAATAACAAAAAAAAAGTTTTTTGGAAATTTAATATTCAAACCCTCGTAAATTTTTTTTTTCTAAAATTAGGCTCAACTGTTTCCATTAGTCAGTAATATATATATATATATGAAAAACTTTTTAATACATTTTCAGAACTTTTTGATAAGCCAACATATTTATCGACATTTTCGAAAATAATATCTAAAAGAAAAACTTCATTTTTTAATTTTTTGTATAACTTTTCGTTAGTTTTTCACAATTATTTAGAAAACTGTTGGGAAATTAATAAAATAGGTTATTTTAATGTTTGAAATTTTGACTGGACCTCAGATGACAATTTTTAAATACATACATGAATTAATAATATTAAGTGGAGGAACAGTTTGCTAGAAACAGGTGTTTTTTAGTAAATAGTTATTTTCTAATTTTAATAATTATAATAACTATACAATAATATGTAGATAATACTGAAATTATAACTTAGGATAAAATTCAGTTCGTTTGCTTCGTATTAATGGAAATTTGTTATTATTTTAAATTTGATAACGAATTGATAAACCATTACATTTAGAAAACAATTATAAATTAAACTTGTTAAATAATTATACAATTTGCGTTTACAAAAGACGTTTTCTTAAAAATATTTAGTACTTATAAAATTAATTTATGAATAATGATTTTCAAAGTACTAAATATAATATAAACAGTGATCTGTGTTTTTTTTTAGTGTAATAACCTTAGTATTAATAAATTACATTAATTTATTGTGTTCCCTACAGAATTACATGCACTCGAAATACATTTTTGTTTAATTATTATTAATTAATATAATTTATATTGGCTAAACAGTCAATTTAAAATATTTGATGATACATTAAATTTCTTCACGTTTTGTTTAAAATAATTGGTTTAGATAATTTTTTGGTTCTCTAGTAAATGTTACTCTACATAATTTTTGAAAATAATTTTTATTAATATTAAATTTTAAAAATAAATTATTATGGTGTTATTCAATGTACAGTATATAATAAGAATCAAAAGAAATTATTGTTTAAGACAAAAGAAAATCAATTGGTTCTAAGATAGATTTGAACAAGTAATATGAAATATGTCCATAGAAATAGATTTAATCAACACATTAAGTAGGTACTTAAAATTATTTTTAAAAAATTTGTACTGAATTCTTGAAATAATAATATTATGCTGTATGTAATAATTATAGTTATTGTTATTATAAACAGTTAAACATTTTGGGTACTATAATTTTGTATGCATGCAATGTGGTCATCATAATACACTAAACTGAAGTGGTTCTTTGACGCATCATATAATTATGTGCTTTTCATTTGTAGTTTATATATTATTATAATTTTTTTTTTTCATATATTCATATAAATTATACTTCTCAATTATTTTCAAATGATACTTAGAAGTAATAAATACTCTATATTACATGGAAAAATAACTGTACAATAATGAATTATAAATTTGCACTGAGAGTACATTAGTTTTAAAACAAAATATATAATTTAGAGTTTAAAACTTTATACAAAGTAATAAAATAATAAATTTATTGGCTGATATAAATTTCGAAAATCCTTACTTGTACATTTTTAATACAATTTGAATAAATTATAAAAATTCTATAAAATAGTAAATAGGTAAACCCAGAACCAAACTCCATGCATAATTATTAATCATTTTTATTTTTTATACCATATTTTTGATATTATTTTCAAAGAATATACAATACATATAAATATGGATAATAATGCAACACTGACCATTTCACCAAAAATCTAGTCAGACCTTCTTCAATATACTGTTATTATGTCAGCTGGATGTTTTATTTATGTACATAATATATCATTTAAATTACATTCCAATGCAGCATTTACTAACTAAGGGGTCGCATCCGTCAGAAATAATTAAACGCTATTATAAAAAAATAATATTTTATTTACATTAAAAATAAAAATTAATACACAACCATAATTTTAAAAATGAAAAATTACTTTGTAGTTTAAATACACTATAAACTTAATTTCGTTCGTCTAGCAATTAAAAAACTTGTGTTTTCGTTTCGTAAATGGTTAATTATATAATGAGGGGTGAGAGGCGTGAGGTGACTGATTTTATTTTTTATCTATTCTGGGGGTCGCGCCATTAAACAGGTTGTGAAACGCTGCTCTATGTATGTTCGAAGCGCAAATTCAACGTGCAAAGCGCGCCATAGTAGGTCAGCACTGCCTAATCGGAAAGGTTTTATGAAAAATCCTTAATGCAAATTGAACGACGTTTTCACGCGAAATATTACATTGATATTTCTGTACAGAATACGTCAGATTTTTTAAAGGTAATATAAACAACTGTAACATCATGGATATGTTTTTCGGTGGAACCGTCAAAACAGTAGTAAAC
The DNA here is from genome assembly GCF_003268045.1 of Sipha flava. NCBI lineage: Eukaryota > Metazoa > Arthropoda > Insecta > Hemiptera > Aphididae > Sipha > Sipha flava. Next base: position 153,965 of record NW_020272852.1, on the reverse strand, counting down.
CTTATACATTAGCCATCTTCGAATATTACATAGTTTATTTTTATTTTTCTCACATAACACTTATATGTATGACACCCTGTAATTTACCTATATAAATAAAATTGCTTAATAGCTCCCGATGTCTTAAATCATTATGTAATGAGTTTGACAGTAAGGTTAAAACCAATATTTTTCCGAGCAGATACCTCTGAGCCTCTGATATCAATTCAGATTTTCCTATTAAAAGGTCGACATAGAAGTACACATAATTTATAATTGTTACAAATAATTTAATAAATACGCGTTTCCCACGGCTGTTTATCTCGCCATGCTAATTTTAAAAAAATTCATGAAGCTATTGTGATCGTTTATAAGCTTTCAAATTTGATTGTTGCAATAAAAATTGATAAGCAGATTTCAAACCTTCTGAGGAGAAAATAAAATTCAAATCATTGATGCGCCACAAAACAGTACACTTTTCTGCATGTATCCACTTATCGAGACCGATTTAAGATAATAAACTCATTTTGTATAACAAGTTTCGGTTAGAGAAATGGTTTTGATTTTTAACAACGCGAACGTTTAGCCGACTACAATCGCAACAAAACCATAAGGAAACCGTGGGGTTGAACATCGGTCTTTGTTCAAATTAAACAATATCATGTTCGGACAAGAATCGTACACGGTGCAGTCTATCGTACAAGCGCGTACAACGGTACGTTACTTAATGTATACTTACTATGTACTAGATCAAACGAGAGCGTGAATAAAACTTTCAGGAAGGATTTTAATATTAATATTATAGAAAACATTTTTATAATTCGATCGCTGATTTCAACGATAATAATATAGCAATTTAGTCAATAAATACTGTTCGTATTTAGGTTCTGGCCACTTGCATATTGTTTGTTAAGAATGTATGCATCGAAGGTTAATAATTATTCACAGATTATCCAAGACAATAATAAAGTCACATTAACTAAAATATTTAGTTTAAACATTTTGGACATTATCAGAAATCGAAGGACGCGGTTCGTGTGATTCAATTTGGTTTATCACGTAGCACATTAATTTACAGTAATTTGATTTAAATGCAATCGTCAAAGAATATTTCGAACAAAAGAATCCTAAAATGTACAAAGACGACACTGATGGACCAAATGCTGACTAAGAAGGTATAATGTGATTGATATGAACGTACGATAAGATATCGATTTTTAAACAGTGCACGATGAATGTGCGAGTGTATGATTCAAGTTACTCCTATCGTAAAATGATAGTAGTGGAAATGAATAGAGGAGTCAATAGCCTCTCAATACCTTTGAAACGAAACTAGACGGCAATCAAAAACAGTTATATACTATACATATATATATATATATATATATATATTGAATAAGCACTTAATGTGAAAATACAATTTTTTTTTCTTCAATTTTTCAATTTTTGCAATTTAGGTCGATCGTAAAATGAGTCGAGGGGAGATGATATTGAGCATCGAAAAGCTCTCGAGGCCTTTGAAAAGAAAGATGGCGGAGATCACCGACAACAAGGTGAATGCTCAGAACTATATGTTTTAATATACTTATTGAAAATAAAATCAATTAATTATTCAATTATTTAATAAAATTAACTCATAATCGTTTTTTTTTTTTTTTTAAGCAGAAAGTAGCGCAATTGAGAATGTCTCTTAACACATTGATGAAAAAATCATACATACATAATGAACCTCGTAAAAAGTCTTCGAGTCGAAAAACGACTCCCGAAATCCAATGTAAAAATGAAGTAATAAAGTCGACGAATAAAAAGAGTAAATAGTTTTCTTGCTTCTGTGGTAGAATGTAATGATAGTAAAATAAATTATATCCGCGTGATTAGGAAGTACATTAGGTAAAAAGGTAGAAGATTCCACGCGAATAGACGAGAACACAACTGAAACAATTAACAGTGGCAAGACATTTAAAGAGACAATGGTGCAAGGTATGCGAGGTAAATTTTACTAAAGGAAAGAATGTAAAAGAAAATTTACTTTAAATAAGCGCTTGAAACATTTAAAGCATAAGCCATGGTGATTTTCTAAATTGTTATTTTTTATTTTAATTTTTTAATTTTTTCGTTTAGATTTTAGCATACCAGTGGCACATATCAGAGGGCAATATAAGGATCAGGAGCTGATACCACAGTACTAAGAATCTATTGCCGAGATAGAGGATTTGGTATTGCAATATTTTAAAAAAATTATCAACCAAACTTATGAGAAGGTGAAATTACTAAATTAAGCTAGATATTTTATTACCTTTTCCTTTAAAAGGAACTGTATAGTCTTTATTGAACACAATCAATTGATAATCTACTATAATTCATTACAATTATTTGATGTATGATATTCTTATCAAGGGACATATATTTAATGACTAATTTATATAATTAGCTTATATTAATTTGATTAAATGCTATTGTATGTATGACTATGTATAATTAAAATATAATAAACGTACGACTAATGTATAGCTAAAATAAATTATATGTATTGTACATGGTAATACATATTACAATATGTACCTTGATTTCACAGATCATGGAGCCGGAATTACAGATGAGTGAGTTGGATTTCGGCAAGCTTAACTTAAAGATCGATGAATCGGTGATACTGACTGATGAAATTCAGCTGAATTCAAAGATTAACGAGCAGGAAATAACAATTGTCGATTTAAAGTACAAGATCGACGAACAAGATCTGAAGCCACTTATTATCACACTGGAGCAGGATCCAATGATTGATGAGCCACATGTGCAGATTGATGAGTCGAAGTTAAGAATTAATGAGTTGAAACTACTACACGAAGAACCGGAACAAAATTCAAAAATCGACGGGACAAATTTACTGATAAACGAATCGGATTTAACGAAAAAAAAACAATTTTTAACCAAGCCAACGATGATAGTTTGTTGACAGTCCTAAGCCTGTAATAATTTGAAAGGAAAATTGTGAATTAATAGTTAATAAGTTTGAGTGCATGTATATGAAAATTATATGTAGAAAGTATGTATTGTATACATTATTTTATGTTGTACATAAATTATTATACATGGTATATACACGTATTATTTGGTGCACACTGGTGTTGTGATTTTAACAGGTAAAAAGGCATCAGGGCGCAATCGTGGTGCAGCCATGTTCATCATTCTTTATATACTCAAATAAAAATATATATATAAGGTGCTCGTTTCATCTTTGGTAATATTAATTATTTGGTTAGATTAGGTAGCAAAAAAACTTTGCGAAAACACTTATGCATAATCAATCAATCAATTCAATCAATAATATTTAACATTATTAAACCCCTTTCGTTTCACTTTGTACTTAATATTAAAGCGGTATAAGCTTTAGTTTTATAAATAACCAGTTTAATATTTATTTTTATTCTAAACTATAAAAGAATATACTTTTTAACATCGAATGGTTTTATTAATATTATCATTACTTAAAATTTTAACTGTAGAAGCAAAAGAAGAATAGAATAGTGAGATATTTAATGGTCCTCGATAGTCGTGTAACTTTATGATTCATATAAATTTAAAAACCATCATAATTCATCGGAATCAAAATCTGTTCGGAGTTAAAGTTGATATTAAATATTAAGTATGTACTTAGGTATAATGTTTATTTAAAATAATTTTAACCCAAATGATAAATAGTCAAATATAAAATGTATAATGAAGAAAATTTATATGAATAACACTATATATACTTAGTATAGATATAAATATTGTAAGTACTATATAATTGAAGGAAATTTACCCTCTACGAAAACAGAAAATCGTCACTTGAGAGATGAAAATCAACGTACATATCGTTCCCTAGCATATTACAAGATAACTTAGGTTAGCGTGCATATAAAATATGAATGAACCATCTATTGACGAATCGAATAAAGATAATAAGAAATGAAAGATCAAAAAAGCTGCTATGCTCGTACGGTCGAAAAAAATTTAAAGAAATTTTATTTACGGATAAAAAAATATAAAAATATTTACCGTGAACGAAAAATATAACAAACAAAATAAATTCCAGGTGATTTGATCGCAGTAAAATGAGCACGCGTCGTAAGAGCGAGATAAATAATTTACCAATTATTGGTCGCAAGCAATTTAATAGAGTAAACAAAAAGAGCAGAATGGTAATGTATAAATTAAAATACTATATAATTTTATGTTATTATTAATTTAAAAAATAATAGTCTAAATATATGATCATCAATCAGTAAAATAATGTTAATATACAAATACAATTATAATAAAATATAAAAATTAGTATAAATAAAATTCAGTAAAACAATTATTAATTAGACTATGTTTGAAGTTAAACATTTGCAGCAATAGCTAACCTAATCTAAATATTTTTCAATACATTTACTTTTATATTGGGTTACCAACTATTTAATTCGTAGAGCTGAATCTCTTTACTTCCTTTTTTTAAGAAATGAATATTTAACCTTTTCTTTTCGATGGATAAAATGATTATAAACTAATATAGTTTCACTTTTTTGACTAAACACATATTTTAACGCCATACTTTATAGTTAATAATAAAAATTATTTACTTTATTAAATAATTGAATAATAAAAATTAATATATTTTTAAAATAATATAATTATCACGCATGTGAATTTTCAACAAGTGTACAAGTTTACTGATTAACCTTAAAATAAGATTAATCTGAAACAGAATTTTCAATATAATTTTATTGTTATTGCGCTTAAATTGCTAATGCTATTTTTATACCGACATTAAATTGTTCGCAACCAAATGATCTCCCTCTTATGACGTGTGCTCATTTTACAGCGACCAAATGACACAACATCAACAAAATTATAGACAGAACATCAACAAAATTATAGGGTATATGCTACGTCATCATAAAAGGCCAAAGAGAAAGTTTCACGCGTTCAACGAGATCACAACCCAGCTCAATTAATGGTTTGGTAGGTTGTGTCATGACAGTGTAACACAAATCAATTACTATGAGAAAGGGGTTAAACTGGAATTCGCGTTTAAGGTACAAATGCCTTAGTCCTTATAGTAGAATCTCTTAACAATATATCGTTTGAAGGAATTGATTAGGTAATCCAAGAGGATTTGACACCTGGTCATAAAACAAAAACAATATAAAAAAAGCTCGTAAACAATGTTCCGAATACCATTAGACATCTAATTGGCCCTTCACCATCTACGTTTGATTACTCGGTTATAAATTATGGAGCAGTTTATGTAAGAGAGCAAATAAAAAAACGACACACAAATTTGAAGTAAATCAAATGAAATATTATGAACGCAGCAGCAGAAATTCCGTTAGAAATGATTCGTACATTTATGGAACTGTATTCGAAACGTTTACATCACTATATTGAATAAGAGGAAGGGTGGGTTACATATAAAATAATTTATATATGGTTCGAATTATAATTAATTATACTATTCAAATATATTTATGAAATTGTTGCGAGATATGTTGTTCTTGAGTAATATTTGTTTGAAATACTGACAGTATTTATGTTTAAATTAAGTATAATAGAAGTTTTACACCGCAATAATTTTATTAAAATGTAAGTCCATGTACAAAAATATCAATAAGTACATATTATACATAAAAATGTACTAGTACTCGTATATAAGCTTTATCTCATTTTTTTATCTTTCAAGAAATATAGGTAAATAGACTAGGCTTAGTTTCACGTTAAGTTTTCGTGACTTGAAGATAAAATCACTTAATCAAACGATAAACGCTTACTTTAAAAAAATGTCCATTATTTCTTAACTTTTTAGATTACTCAAAATTAATAATCGGGAAACAAAAAAAAATCTTATTTAAATTTTAAAGTATCTCTTAAGTAAAGTTTCTGTTTTGTAATATATAATATTATATGAAACCTTTAGCGTAAATTTCTTTGACAGCGTTTACAAATAAAATAATACATACATCATAACAAAATCAATATCTCCCTCACTTCAACTAAAATATAAAGTAAATTATGAACTATTAGTCTATATATGTTACACAACGATATTATTACCCTTTTTTTATAGGTAGTTTTGGTAGTTCAAATTTTTTCGATCTTCAATATTTTTTTTATAGATTTACAAAGAAATAACGACTTATAAACCCAGAAAGTTTTTTTTTAAATTTACGTATTTCTCAAAAAATATTTATTTTATTTTGTATATTATTTCTGTATTTTACAGTTAGGTATATTATCTATTTTTTTTTTCACTCCGACTACTACAAAAAAAAAATAATTAAAAACATTTACTTTTTAAATTAAGCTTATAAAATAAAATGTTTGTCGATGTTTTTTTGAAGTGAAACTTCTTTAGACGTAGCGTAATTCGTATTCATTAGCTCACGCATAAAGACTGAAAACTGTCACGAGCATGGCTTACTAGAACTAATGAATTATTTATCAAAGTTAAATCATAATTCTTCAATTTAATCAAAATGTAATAAACAGAAAATTTGTATTATCTGGTAAGATATTAGGTCTTACATGCAGGGCCGTATTTAAGATTTTTTCGCCCACGGGAAACAATATTTTGCCGCCCCCATTTCCAATGTAATATATAAGAACTCCAAAGAGAGTCAATTATGTATTCTTAACTACTCAACCAAAGCCGGTCGCTACGCTCGCGAATAACTTCCCATTTCATTATACCTTAACACAAAACGTATTATTCATACATATTAATTATAACTTAAATGTATTATAGTTATATATATATAAGTAGGTATATAAATTTATTAACTATGATTTCTTACCATTACCGAATAAGTAGAAAAAGTAATTTAAATTAAAATGTTTAAAATATAACTTATTCATGCGCCGAACGTCATTCGTTCCACACGTTAATATTTCGCTCATTCTTAAATGTTCTGTAATTTATCGACCTAGTTATCAAATGTCACAAACTTTATATCGTTGTACGCGTAAAAAAATTTCCAATAGTACTTGACCCATATCAGAGTGGGTAAACGCCAAATATTCATATTAACTCAAAAAAACGGGTAAATATAATTATATATTATACACTATAATTAAATATAAAGTAGGTACTGTCGTACCGATAAAAGTCACCGGACGCCCCGACCATAGGTCGGCGGTCGTTAGTCATTACGTTTGTCGTTGCGTCGCATCGCGGCGTCTTATCTTCCAATTAGCATAATGAGTTCGCCCAAATCAAATATGAATTTTATCGAGAAAACAAAACAACCAACAAATATACCTTCTACTCGTAATCGAAATAACACTCTATCAATTCGAACGCAAAGTACGTCAAGCGATGTTTTCGATTCGTCTTTAAACACGGACGAAAATAATGTCAAAAAACAAAAATCAAAAACGCACTCTCTCTTCACCTAAAGCCGATGAACATGAATCAAAAAAAAATAAACCAATGTTCGTAACTGCAAATAGATACAGCCCTTTAGCCACAAATGATAACGTAGAGAATATCAGCACGCTCTCACCACCAATAAATAATACTGATGACATCAGTGATGCTCAAACTCCTAAAATCAAACTACCACCTCCGATATTCGTCCGAGATTTGCTTGATTTTGCAGGCTTTCGCAACACATTAATTGAATTAATAGGCTCGGAAAACTTTACATTTAAATCATCCACCAACGTCATAAAAATCCAAACAGCAAACCCTGATTCGTACCGAAAAATAATACACCTCTTAAAAGAGAAAGATGCGCAATACCATACATATCAACCACATGAGGAAAAATCGTTCCGCATAGTTATACGTAACCTACATCCTTCAACTCCTATTGAAGATATTGGAACTGCCATAGAAGATATGGGTTTCTCAGTTCGTCAAGTTGTCAACGTCCTTCAAAAAATAACAAAAATTAAACTGCCCATGTTCTTCGTTGATTTAGTTCCAGCAGTAATCAATACAGAATTATTTCACGTCACTTCATTGCTTCACACAAAAGTCAAAATTGAAGAGCCTCATAAACGCAAAGACATTATTCAATGCTTGAACTGCCAAGACTACGGCCACTCAAGAAAATACTGTTCATATTCTCCAAGATGTGTTCGTTGTGGTGACAACCACCCCTCTACTTCCTGTACTAAATCCACCACCACGCCCGCCAAATGTGCCCTGTGTAAGAGTGACCATCCGGCCAACTACAAAGGTTGTAAAATATACAAAGATCTTCAACAACTCCGGAAACCTGCCACAAATAATCATGGTAACTATCAAAATAATAAAAATGTTGTAAATAATATAAATATTACTAAAAATACTAATTGTGAAGCCACCCAACAGCCAACTGTCAATGATTATACACCTCCAAAACGTTCTCAGACTTACGCACAGGCTACTCATAATAATAACTCTGATCCAACTTCTAATAATCAAATTAACGATAACACACTTTCAAACTTTCTTAATGAATTTAAAGCACTAATCAATCCTTTACTTTTTCTCCTCACAACAGTTCTCGACCGTCTTCTTGCACAAAATGTCAAGTAACTCAAATAATTCATTCACTTCCCAATCATTGGTTATTCTCATGTGGAACGCTAATGGTTTAACAAATCAAAGAAACGAACTTATAATGACGCTAAATGATAAAAGAATAGACATAGCACTAATCTCAGAAACACATTTCACAACTAACACCAATTTTTCAATACCAGGTTGCAAAATAATTAATTCATGCCACTCGGACAACACCTCACACGCTGGTGCCGCGATTCTCATTAAATCTTCACTTCTATTTACTCCCTGTCCAAATATACAGGAAAACTTTTTACAAGCTGCCATTTTAACAATAAAATTAAATCACACTCCAATCACTATTGCAGCAACTTACTGCCCACCCAAACACAAAATTACGCCACTACAATATGAACATTTTTTTAATTCTTTAGGTCACTATTTTGTAGTCGGCGGCGACCTAAATGCCAAAAACCAATCCTGGGGCTGCCACACTTCTAACCCTAAAGGACGTACTTTACTCCAAATAGTTAATCAAAAAAAATATTCCATACTAGCTCCCCCTGACCCAACTTACTGGCCAACGTCTATAAATAAACGCCCAGATATCTTAGATATATTTGTAGTTAATATCCCTACTAGATTACAAAACGTCATAAATAATTGCTTAGATCTATGCTCAGACCATACTTCGGTTGTTCTTTCTCTGGATGCACAACCTTCTCCCCGGCCCCGTCAAGCTTGCCTTACGGATGGTATTACGGACTGGATTAAATTCCGCGAAATAATTGACCAAAACATCGACCTAAAAACTAGTCTTAAATGCCCAAATGAACTAGAAAACGCTGTTCAACATTTTACGAGTATAATTCAAACAGCTGCTTGGAGTTCGACTATTAAAAAACTGGGGAATGCCCAAAACTCCCCCCCAGTTCCTACTCATATCCGTGAACTAATCGCTAAAAAACGACGTGCCAGATCTATCTGGCAACGTACCCGTCTCTCATCTAATAAAAATAAGTTCAACAATCTTGCTTCCTTACTCAAACGTACTTTAAAACAATTAAGAAATGAGAATTTCGGTTCTTGGGTTTCTTTGCTTACATCGCAAAATGGTTCTCTTTGGAGAGCATCTCGAAACAGTTTGTAACAAAAACCCACAAATTCCCCCCTAAAAAGTCAAGATAATACTTGGTGCCAAACTGATGCTGAAAAATCTGAACGTTTCCGCTCCCATTTGATTGAAGTCTTCCAACCTCACCACGACATTGTTAACAATACATTTGAAAATTATATTGCAAACTCCCTCACAACCCCATTTCCACTTTATCGTGCACCTAAACCTGTTTCGCCTGGTCTGGACTTGATTACCGCAGAAGTATCTCTACAGTTACCGAAAAAAGCTATAATACACCTTGCGCACATATTAAACGCTATCATAAGACTTTCCCATTTTCCGCTCCAATGGAAAACCTCAGTCATCATCTTAATTCTAAAAGCCAGGCAAACCCCCCGATACTCCGTCCTCATATCGACCCATAAGTCTCCTACCACTCTTCGGTAAACTTTGTGAAAAATTAATTTTAAAACGTATTTCTCCTTTCTTAAATGATGTATCAGTTATACCACAGACCCAATTCGGTTTTCGTGAACGTCACTCAACCATTCACCAAATACACAGACTGACTGACTCCATATCTAATTCCCTAGAAAAAAAAGAATACTGTTCAGCAGCCCTACTTGATGTATCTCAAGCGTTTGATAAAGTGTGGCATCCTGGTCTCTTGTACAAATTAAAAAAAAATTTACCTCTACCCTACTACCTATTTTATAAATCTTATCTTGAAGACCGTTACTTTGTGACCAAAATTGGATCAGAAATGTCATCCTTGGCTCGAATTTCCGCCGGGGTCCCCCAAGGAGCCGTCTCATCCCCCACTCTTTACAATCTGTATTCAGCTGATCAACCGACAACCCCTTACACCTCAGTTGCAGATTTTGCCGACGACAAAATTATTTACTCCTCACACAAAGACCCAACAATTGCTGGCATGAATCTACAAAACCACCTAAACCTTATGTCTTCCTGGTATGACAAATGGAAAATAAAAATAAATCATGAAAAAATCTACTCATCTAACCTTTACATTGAATCGTGGAACCGTACCACCTATAAACCTAAATAACCTAATCATTCCAAAATCCTCTAGCGCCCGTTATCTGGGCCTATTTCTAGATCAACGATTAACCTGGGCAGACCACATAAAAAAGAAAAAAATCCTCCTGAACTCTAGAAGGAAATCACTACAATTCTTACTCGGAAAACACTCTAAACTTAATATAAAAACAAAATTACTCTTATATAAAACTCTATTAATGCCCATTTGGACGTACGGTATTCAACTATGGGGCGTAGCCAAAAAATCAAACACAAATAAAATTCAAACCTTTCAATCTACAACCCTCCGTATAATCACGAATGCCCCTTTTTATGTTTCTAATCACACCCTTCATACAGACTTAAATATTAATACAATAGAAGAAACTACCAAAATTCTTTATAAACGTTTCCGCTCCCGACTGATGAACCACTCCAATCCACTTATTACCGCTCTAGGTTCCGACACCATTCCTGGTAATCCTCCTCGTCGATTAAATAGAAAGTGGTGCAGAGACTTAAATACCAATTAAAAAAATATATATATAGGAAAAAAATTAACCTAATCATATTAGAAAGTGTCGCCATTGGGTGGCTGCTTTTATCACGTACCAATGTCAAGCTATAGTATATATTCCGCATGCATACTTATTGTAATAACTAATTTACAGATTGTACGCCGTATAATAAAAGTTAAAAAAAAATATAACTTTTTAAGTCCGGATAATAAATAATGGCAAGCCATATTTGGGTCACACTTATATTTTATGGTGATGCATGTGAAAAATCCTATAAAACTGTAGGTACACAAACTATTAACCAACAAAACTAACCAAATTAAAAATAGTATAAGTTTGCCTTTGTTCTTTAAACATACCAATAATATATATGAATGAATACAAATTACATTTTATCAAATCAATTTCAACACATGCCATTCTACCAAGTACCAATACAGTGAATATATTTTAACTTAGGAACACATTGATATCTAGAAAGTAAAATTAAATTTATAAAATAACATAGTATTCCAATTTGTATGATACAACATCTCTACATTTTTAATAGTAAATAAAGAAAAACAAGAACTTACAACGTAAGTACTATCTACTTCTTATAATAAACATATTCAATAGTATAAACAGTGAATTATAACAAACAATAAGATATTTTCTATAACTTTTTTCTAGATTGAATAGTAGCAAAATTATCAATAATATCTTCAAATTTAATTTGTTTTGTTATTTCTGATTCAATATTCAATATAGCAAGTGCATTTAATCTCTCTTTAGATATTGTTGATCTTACATAAGATTTAATACGACGTAGAGTTGAAAATGACCGTTCAGAATTACAATTTGAATACGGAGTACATAAAAACATGTGTAAAGCAATACTCACATAAGGGTAGATGTCTTCTAATTCTTCTGTTTTTAATATAGAACTCATAGCAATTATAGTTGTTGGAGGATTATTTTACTTTGAATGTAACTTTGGAAATGAACACATTCATTAATAAATACTACATCTAAATCTTTTTTATATATTGAACACAAATGTTCCGCTGAAACACGAACTTCTGATGATTTTATCTTGGTAAGTTTTAAAAAAAAACTATACTTTGAGATCACATTATCATAAGCTAACTTTCTACTTGTTAATTATTCTATTAAAGAATCACATATCACAAAATATGTATTTACTTTAAATTCTAAGCTACCGGCTAAATTAATTTCATTATCATTAGTTGTTTCATCATGATATTTTGACCTTCTTTTTATACGTTTATAAATTGTTTCATATTTATTTTTACACATTCTCAAGGCTAGTTTTTCATAATGTGTAAACATATCATCTGAACGGAGATTTATGACATATCTTATCAATGATTCATATTGATCACAAACAATACATACATCAATATTAACACAGATTGTAGATATTTATTAGCTACATTAAATCGTTGAAGTAAATCACCCCAAAATAATGACATAAAGGTAACTTCAAAACGGTTCATCAATTTAAGCAAACCACGAGCTTCATTATGGGTATTAGGTTTTTCATTTATATTTTCTAATATGTCACACAAACTTTGTTTAATGTTATCCCAATTTTGGTTCAGAGCTTTACATGCATCATCTCGTGCGGACCATCTTGTATCAGAGAGACTTTTTAAGGTTAAATTTACTTTAAGTAAGTTCCAACGATGAGTAGATGCAGCAAAAAATGTATAAATATTCTGAATAAAATTAAAAAATATATTGGCTTCCTTGCAGCAACTTGCTGCACATGATCCTACTAAATTCAAAGAGTGTGCTGAACAAGGAACAAAGTCAGCTAACGGGGAAATTTCTTTAATTCTAGCCTGGAGGCCTGAGTAAAGACCAGACATATTTTTCGCGTTGTCATATGACTGACCTCTTAAATATGTAATATCAATATTAAATTTTTTTTAAGTAGAAAATACTGCATCAGCCATACACTGGGATTTATGTCCAATATTTTCTAAAAAACATAAAAATCTTTCTACTGGTAAACCTCCATCATTTACATACCTTAATATAAAAGAAAGTTGATCAACGTGTGCAATATCTGGAGTTGAATCAATAATTATAGAGAAATATTGTGCACTTATGACTTCTTCGACTATTTTATTTTGTACTTTAGATGCCATAAATTTAATAAATTGTTCGTAAGTTGAATGAGATAAATAAAAAGTGTGACCTTTCCCAGGATTACCATAATTTGATAAATGATTGGCCAAAAAAGGATCAAACTCAGCAATCAATTTAAGACACATCATAAAGTTACCATTGTGCGGTGAACCAATATTTTCATTGTCACCTCTAAAAGGTAAACCACGACTAGATAACTATTTGACAACAGCGCAAACTCGCGTGAGCACATTTTTCCAATATATTTTTTCTGTTTCGAATTGAAAAGTAAGCGCTTCATTAATATTGTTCAATTTAGAAGATCTGTTTTTCATGTTAACTACACATGTTTTAGGTGAAAGTGAATTTTCATGTTTATCTATTGATTTTGGTCTTTTCTAATCCGAAAACCCATTTTTTGAAAATTCTGAAGTATTTTTAAATAAATAGCAGGGAATAAAATAAACTGAACCCTTAGATGGTGAATAAACTAGATACTTTTGAAGGCATTTATTGCCATTGACTAAAACTGTTTCAAAAAAACTTATATTTACATAACGATTGATATTTCTAAATGAACCTCTACAACTGACTGATAAATTCTTTTTGATTGACTGAAACCTGAATCTAAATTTTGACTATACCCATTTTTACAAATATAATCAATTATATATTCATTTATTTCCCATTTAGCTGGATCTGACCTACAAAATAAATCACATAAACATATTAATTTTAATATTATTGTTAAGATTGTAGATAAAATGTAAGAAATGGTAAAATATATTAATAAGAATTACCAAGTTCTATACCTATATTCTAAATTGATCATATAATTTTAAGTATTACAAAATTAGTTCTGTTAACTAACTAGAAATGTATTATTTAAACGTTTAAAAGTAAAATATTCAAAATCACTAAATCCCTCGCGTTACTCAAAATTTAAAATTTGAAAATATATTATAATTAAATATGTAAATACCAATAAATAATTTTAAAAAATTCCTAAATAACAGAAAACAAGAAAAATATATGATAAACCAAATTAATATACTTACTCAAACTCAAAAAATTCATCAATTTTTAAATAGTTACGTTTTTCATCGATTTCATATAAAGATATCTCTGTTTTTCTTAAGCTGAAAATTATAAATTTACTTGTATTTTAGCGTAACCTAATCAAAATGTATTTAAAATATTAATAAATAATAACATATGACTGATAATATACAATTATTAGGAGTAAATTTTACTGAAAAAAATAAAATACCATATAAATATATTGAAGTAAATTATTATCAATGTTGATTTAATTGATTGATGGACAGTTAATAAATTAAAATAATTTTAAAAATCTAAAAAATTAGAGCTATAACCAATTATTTAGTTATAAAACTTAAATACTTAAATCAGAAAAAATTGTATTATTGCAGTAAAAGCACTGTATTAAATTAATAACATTTCCGTATAAATAATATACACATACTGGTATTTCTCTGACTTTAGAGTAATTTAAATGTTTCCATCTAGTATCCTGACAAAACTAATCTATCTGCCAACCCTTTTAAATTTTTTTTTGAAACATAACCATGTAAGTACTCATTACTAAATTATATTAAATTGTAAGTGCACTATGCATACTATGCATACTCAGAGACTTCAGTATGTTTTAAGTTATCATCAGGCATTTTAACAATCTGATTATCAGAAAAAGGCATTTCTTTCTTAATAAATCTAAAAAAAAAAAAAAAAAAAATGAATTCACTATAATTATAATTTGATACATTTATATCATTTTTGTGTAAGAACCTAACTTTAGATCCTTAACATTATCCAAGTAGATGTTATCACTACGTTTTTCACCGATTTCATTTGATTTATCTAAAATGGAAACTATTTAAGTATTAAACATTTAAATTATTAAATTTATAATTAATTTTAGTATTTTTTTCTTACCATGTTGAGACTTGCTCATCTGCTTGAACATTGAACCAATATTTTTTGTGTTTTTTAAAACTTCATTAAGTTTTTCTTTCTTCTTTCTTGCTTCATTACGATTGTGAGCACCACTAGTTTTGACTCTCTTCGGTGCCATTAAAATATAATTAACTTGGATACCTATGAAAATGGTAATGACACAATTATTCTCACATAACTATATTTATTAACTATTATTTTCTATAGATTAAACTACTACATACAACTCATAGCAAATGTATTAATATTCATAATAATTGTACGCAAATTTAAAATATACCTAGTATAGTTAGTTACCTCAACCTTACAATATTAATTATTAAGTTATAAATTTTAACACTTAGTTTTTATACTATGTATTTCATCATACTCACATATCAAGTAACAATTAACACATTCTTATTTATTTTATCGATTCAAATTATATAGGTAAGTAGGTACATACATCATAGGCACAAAACTTTTAGGTTTTATCGAAGGGTACAAAAAATTGTGATTTGAAATGGGTAACACATTTTTTTTTTTTTACAGTTACTTATTTTAAATTTATTAATATCAATAAATAATTACTAAAAAAGTATTCTTAACTAAACTCAAATAATTTACTGGTGATAAAATATTAAAATACATGCATTAATATAGATAGGTACCAAAATATAGGCAAAATACTAAATATCAATCTTTTTATAATCTAATAAAGGCAGTTTTTTAAATCATTTTTGTTAAAAATGTTCTTTTTCAACCTAAAGAAAACAAATTAATAAAAATAATTTATTAGATTACCTACTTTCACAGTTAAAATTAACTTCAAGTTAAATATGTGGTTAAATATAACCTATTGGCTATTATCAAAATTCAAAATTTCAAAAATTAATTTAATTTTCACAATCTGAATTCCGTACTTGTAATTTTGTTAGGGCAAACTTCGATAATTTCTTTAATAGGTGTATAATTGTACATATTTATACATGATGTACCTAGTTAAATAATTTGAATTATTATTTATTTGCAAATATGCCCTATGATGGTTAAGGGACGGGCTTAAAAAAATATACCCGATTTTTTTTTTCTAGGAATCGACAAAATTAAAATAAAAAAATAAACGTTTGATACTTTACTCGTAATTCAATAAAATATATTATTTAGAACTAGCTTAAGAATCATCGATCATATAAACCGAAAATGTATATAGTCGAAACAAATTTCATATTTTATAATATTTTATACCTACCAATTATAATAAATAAAATTAACTTACCTTTTATTAAATTATAATCTTCCAATCAAAAATCCAACAGTAATATAGGTACTAGTTTAATAATATAAAAGTAAGTATAACGATTAACGAAATTACGGAAGAGTGGACACCGTGCACTGAGCTGACAATAAAAACATAACCAATTGTTCACAACACAACACATATCTACATTTTACATAGTATTTCGTAGAAATCTATACGTCGTTTGTCGACAATAATATTGTTAAAAATAGTTTTATTTTGATGATTTCCGATGGCGAACATCCGATAACGATTTGATTTTGGTTATCTAATTATATTTATAGTACACCTCACTAAAAATAAACTAGAGTTGAATAATCAATTGATATATTACGAATTAAAATTATTATTAATAATAATAATAATAATAATAAATAAAATTGTACGATTATTTTTAAATTTAATATTTTTTTATTTATTATTTTTTTTACTTACATAGAAGCATTACAATTTTTCTTTATTTTATCTGAGTCTAAATTTGCCGCCCCCAAAGTGTGGCCACCCCCGGGCAATTGCCCACCGATGCCCCCCCCCCCCCTTAAAACCGGCCCTGCTTACATGATATGACTTATAAGAAAAAACCAACTACTAAGATATTTTATACTTTATTATAAAGCTATTTAAATACATTATACTAGATATATTCGATCAATAATCAATAAAGTTCGTTACAACGACACGATATTAATTATAATTGTTTATACCAATAATTACATTTTTTAACATCAGAATGGTAGTTCAGTAATCCTAAAGGACCCGTATATACAATATCGTTAGTAAAAATTTATGTTTATAATAATTATTTTGTATTACAGTTTTAATATAAACATAAAATTAATCAGAGAAAATACGAGAAAGATTAGTGGTCTATTTTAAAAATATCTTAGTTATCTTTAATGGCGTATAATTAAAGGAGATAAATGCTTTGTGATAATTGTTCCATTGTATTGCTTTCTCATGTTCATCGTCGCTGTTTTTCGCAATGCTGATTTCATTTTTTCTGGCCTAGGATCACTCGTAAATATTTTTCGTTACTTATGTCTAGTATTTTTGTTTCATATTTGAACCCCCTTGACATTATATTTATACTTCCAGTTATTTCAAAACTTCAGGATCTAATATATAAGGTCCATTAATTATCGTTCGGTGCCATTAGTTTTGCAATAATTATGATTTTTTTTTTTTTGTTTGCAGAAATAGTTTACTGATAATGGACAACGTAGTTTTGAATATCATAGTTTGCTTTGAGATGCGAACACATGAATCCCTCGTTGGTAACTTTAACCAGGTAGTCACACATACATATGACAACGGCCATCGAGTGTATAACATAAGTTGACACATAATCGTTTTTACTTGAGTACCTTGAAAATAATAAACTTTCCGGCTCAAGTCCCCAACGAAGAATTCACGTGTCTGCATCCAAAAACCGATAGTAAAAATATATACCGCGTTTATCATAATGCCTGTTGATGACCAATTATACAAAAAATGGCAAAGTGAATCGCACCAACCGATAATTTGGAGACAACTGACAAAGGGACATTATCGAAAAATATTGTTTCGTAAAAATATTGTACAAGCTCACAATCACACATGTGAAGGTAGCAAGACGAAGATGGATGGGACAAGTGATAGTGATGGTGGTGCTGATGACGTATAAAACGATGTCCGGTAGTAGGTGTGGACATACATTTTGTGATTCAAGAAGTTGGACCCCTAATTACTGCAATTTTTTTTTTTTTAATCTATGCCGCTATTTACCATTTTATTCCCAAGTATTTACAAGTCCAAACTTCCAACGTGAAACAAAAAAATTAAAATTTAGGTAAACTTCACGTAACTCACCCATTTTGATGAAGAACTTTAAAATCAGCATCCAACGACAGCTAATTATTAGCAAGAATTCGGAAGACTGTTTTTAGAATTTGCAAGTGATTCAGGTGGCCGGCCGTTAACTTTTGAAGTTGTACATTGTGGAAACAACCTACACTGCTTGATGTATAAGCAAATTCAGTACCTACATAAGTGTGTAGAAAAGTGATAGTAAAAAATAGTTAATAATTTATTTATTTCATTTACATAAATGGTTATGAAAGACACTGAAATAATGTTTATCATTACATTTTTCTTTTCACAAAAGTAAATCACATTTTGTAAGGACGTACTGGTTTTTTTTATATTTTACCCTAACACAAGCAATACAACTTACGATAATACATGTAAATATATGAATTACATTTTTTCTTAAACAACGGATTTAATGCAATCTTGTTTAAAGATAGATGTATACGGTGAGTATCAAGTGATGATATTTTACTCTCTTATACAATTGTATTATCCGACGATCTATAACAACATATTCTTTACGAATTGGAAAAGTGTTAATAATTTCACCAAAAGAATAAATACGAAAAAATATATTTTGTCACTTAAGTTACACAAATTTAGGCAATATTTGTTCGTATTTGTACAAATTTTATTAATATAAAAATGTATTAATAACATTTTTTTATGGATACTTCTTGAACTTTTTAACTAAAATTATTACCGTAGAACGTTTGCATAATTTTCAAACCTAATAATAATGATGAAAATAGTTCATAAATTATTTAATTTGTTAATATTTCATTTAAATAATTAAATTCCTAATGAACATTTTTAGCAGTATTCGAATTTTGTAATAGACTTTTCAGTATATACATATTTCGTGATTTAAATTGTAAATTTTAGTTTTATTAATGTATGTGTATTACATACGTGTGATGTATACATTTTCTAAGAAAATTAATTTTTCGTGCATTGGTATTTATTTTATTAATAAAATATATATATTTATGTATTTATTTTATTTTATTATATTGGAATTTATTGTTTCTAATGCATACAATATAAAATAAACTGTACACATAAACGTATGTATTTATCTGTACGTTTGTTCGTTCGTTTAAATAAATAAATAAAAATTACACGGTAGTTCAAAATTAATCAAATATACGTATTTTTTATATCTAACACTAAGAATAGACTGTAGTAAATGTTATCGTTTAATCCAAAATATCTATAGATTTGACAAAACATATTATGTAGTAGCGTCACGTAATTCTATATATCATGTAAATTCACAAAATCAAAACTATAGCACAAATATGTGCACACAAAACTTAATATGATTTTGACTATAATCTTATTATAGATTATGATAACCAAATCGGTCACCCCGATCTAAATATGCTACTGCCAAGTCCCCGTCACGTCCCATATTGAAGCACATATTCATATTAAATCATATATTTCACTTCTGTCGCGCACAATCTGGTACACACCACTTTTTCTTTATTTTCTCAATACTAAAATATTAGATTCTGAATGAAACAAGTGTTGGTCTTACCATCATATATTTTTTTCGTGTATGTGTACACGATTTAGATCAGGCGAATTTCTTCAATCATCAAAATCATAAGAGATTTGATGTAGGGAACCTTGTCTAGTTGATACTTTTGAGACGCTAATATTACGAACTTCTCTACACTTCTTTTAACATTTATGAAAAATTGATGGAAAGTTATGAAAAAAAAGCAAAATTTATGGCATACCAGTTTTCGAAAAGATCGAATTTTTGTTTTCACCATAACACAAAAATAGTAATCGTTGAGACTTGATATTTTCATTTAAAGCTCATATCAGCGTACTCTAGAAAATATAATTAAAAAAAAAAAATTGAGTAAATTATAAAAAGTTGATCTTTTAGCGTTTTTTTTTCGAAAATGTCGAAAATATAATTTTGGTTGGATAAAAAGTCTTGAGAATTTAATTCGAATTTCCTCATATATATCTATATTTGATAAATAAAAAAATTGGCCTTGATAAAAAAAAATTAAAAAAATACAAGTGTTTAAGTATTACATTTTGACAAAACGATAAAAATTACTAAAATTTATTAAATTTTTATATTCAATAATTCATAAGAATTTAAATTTTTTTACAAGACTTGAAAAATGGATGAAATATTTTTTTGTAACCATAAAAAAAACTTGCTTACAAGTTGCAAAAAAATTTTTAAGCGTTAAAAGCTTATATATTTCAACGAATTTTCATTAAACGATTTGAATTATTAGAAATATTTTATAGTTTCAAAATACTTTCATGAAATGTATGCTGTTTATAGACACTTGACATTTTCGATTTCACCAAATTTTAGATGCTTTTTTTGCATAAGTTAAAAAAAAATATTAAAGTTCAAGCTAATTTATCAAAGAATTTATTTTTTCTATTATTTTATCAACCTTCTTTAGAAATATTAATCTACATAACCTTTTTTACTCAGTCATTTTTTTTCAATTCATTCATCACTATTTATCGCCCAACCTGGAAGCCCTATATTATAAGATTATAAGTTTGATACTTATATCTAATTTCGTCCTGATCCCATTCTAGATACATATCTGCTCTTCTTCTATATACATTTCTAATATTAATATTACAAAAATAAGGATTAATTAAGTATTTGATATTTTTACATACATATACAGTTTTTTAATAAATTATTATATTTTTTACATACATGATACATAAATAAATTATATTGTTTTAAATTTTAAATTACACCTTAAGTATAATATAAGGATAGAAAATGAACAAAATTAAATAAAGCTGATACATTTAATTAATACTTACTAACAAAAGTAATGAGAAAAATTATTTTCCAATAATATCGCTTGAACAATCACTACTAATGATTAAATAATAATTCTGTATAATATATTATGTACATCGTAGACTCATATGTTAGTTTTCCGTGCTTACACTTTAAAGACAAGTTGAAGTACCACACTCCAGTTTGAAGACAGTTACAATTTGAAATAACTGTCATCTCGTGTAGAAGAGTGGACTTTATTTGAATGTACAACTAGATTTTTGCAAAGGAATTTGTTTGTTTTCAGACAGATGTTTACAGTTGAACGCCGGCAGACAAAATACGAGAAAAAACACATGTTATAATGAATGAATCAGTTGTATAAGTTTGTAAAAGAAGAAGACGTTTACAAAAATGCTTTCTCCAAATGTATTCAACAATCTTACTTTTTAAATGTAAGCTTCGCACTACTACTGTACGAAGTCCATTAAAATATATATTTAAATAAACATCTCATTATATGACAGCACGCGCACCATTATAATATAATGATTATATTATACATACGCACAATTGTTTTTCCATTTTTAAACTGCATACAAACTATAAAAAATACATTCATGAGTTCTTTCAATTTTGTATAATTTTTCTTAATTTATTTTACTGTAGGTATAAATATATACTATATAATGCCACTATAACTACTTAATACCAATTGTGTAACTAAAATACAATGGAAAGAACTTGAAATCTCTTTTGAGGAATAACATAAGTAGTAAAATAATATATGCATATTAATCATAGTGTGCGTGTAACTACTGCACTACAATACTTTATTATTTTGTCTATTTCTTTTTTTTAAATATTGTACTACCTATAAGCAAGAAAAATCGAAAAATCAGGTTATTTACTTTTTATTTCCGGTGGATGATATATATTTTTCCATGGAAATTGTTTTGTTCAGATTTTTTTGAATGAAAAGTGTGATGTAATTTTTTTTGCATTTCTCATACTACCAATCACGCCATAATAAAATAATGGTACTATATTATGTTATATGATGGTAAAAAGTGAAAATTATATTAAATATTGGGATCATTTTTCATTGACTATAGATACACTATATTATACATCTAGGTTTTATTTACATTTTTTTTTTTTTCATAATTTATGCTTAAAAATTACTATATTGCCATTATTCCTGTGGTTATATTATAATGCTGCATAGTAACGTAAACGTGGGCTAAATATGTTGATCTTATCTTATGACGTATCTATATGTGCTGTAATATATTCGATAAAAATCATATTATATTGTCTGGTTAGCCCCAGAAGAAATTATTTCCAAAACAATTATAATATTTTAAATATTATATCAAATCCGGCTGATCTCTACGTTTGCTTTCAATGAATTTCATACTAGGAGTCCTAGAAAATTTGCGGAGATACTTTGATAATTATACTATCAGTTTATGAATAATAATTCATACTTAATTTTCAAAATCACCGACAACCAATATAAATTACTTTTGATTGATTAGGAAAAAACTTATAATAGAGCTTTAAGCAAAAAATCGAAAACCATCAAGAAAATAAATTATAATTATACAATAGATTAGTTACAAAAGGCTCTCTCAACGATCATTGTACATACCCCAATTACATAAATGTTTTTTTAACTACAGGAAAAAAACAATTGTTTAATAGTTATTTTAATACTCAAATAATAATAATTAAAAAAAAATTAATTATAAAATATTATATAAGTTAGATAAATATTATCAGCTAATATTACATTGAAATTTCAGTTTATTATTTCTCTGCACCACCAAAAATTGGCCCCAATTCATGCCACTATATATAAATATACGACTGATAAAACATTTTATTTATTAACATTTTACATTTTCTCAACCTCCCCCCTCCGGAATCTTTTCCTACGTTCGCCACCGAACACATCCCTTCGTTTCACCCATAGAGTAGTTACTCTAGACAGGTTGGACCAACTTTTTGTGGTTCCCGGGCCAATTTACACATTCTTAAACACATCCGGGGGCCGACAAAATAAAAAAAAATTATATTTTACCTATTTATATTCTATTTTGTAATTTTATATTATGCACACATTATTATATTACAAATTAAGTTACTTAAAATTACAATTAATTATAATTTAGAATTAGTTAATTAATTAATGTGATAATTGACATTGTTTTTCATTAGCCAAGTTTTCGAAATCAATTGAACACCCTGTGGTGGCTAACCTTATTTATGTATTAAACATAAATACATTAATTTACCATTTTGAATTAAATAATCTTTTTTCATCTTCTAATTTACGTTTTTTTCATTTAGACAAAGTAAAAATAAAACGTATGTACGTAGGTCCGTATTTAGGGGGACATTGGTAGGCACATGCCCAGGGGCGTCAAGTCTCAGGGGCGGAGAAATATTTTAGTAAAATTAATTTTAAAAATGATTTACCTAATGAAAAAAAAAAATAAAACAATAAAAAAAAAGAAAATAGTATATTTTATTATGTTATAATTTGTTAATTAAAAAAAGTATTAAACGATTTTCATTTATAAGTTATATTTTAATATTAAAGAATCTCGATTTGGACGAAATAATAAGTGTTGTATTATTATTAATTATTTTTGGGGGGAGGGGCATAAATTATATGCCCAGGGCGCCAAATATTTAACTATGGGTCTGTATATACGGTAATAACACGGGCATTGTCACACGGGTACACGAACAAACGGGCTCAACTGGTTAATAATTACTGATTAGATTTAGTTTAGAGAAATATTTAATACTTACCATTGTGAATGTAATTTACGCCGTCCATCGCGTCTTATCGCAAAAACTCCCATCTTACTCTAGTTTTAGCATAAACGACTTAAACTATAAATATAAAACAATAAAATATAAAATGTATACGATCATAACACAATTTTGTTACAATCAGTGCTCGACTTGAGGGGGGAAGCAGGGGTGACGGAGTACCCCTTCTAATTTTTAGAAATTTTAGCATCCCCCTACTATAAAAACGTTATAATTATAACGCTTAACAAGTTTTGGGGACGCAATTTTTTTTTAAGCAAACAGAGTCCCCCTTCTTTAATTTTACCAAATCAAGTACTGGTTACAATATTATTGTGACTTTAATTTTTAATTAATAAAATAAATGGTTAATTTAACTGTGGGGGTACATTAAAAAAAGGCTTCGAAGGCCTCATGCGACCCGCGGGCCGTGGATTTTACCACCCTGTTCTATGATTTTCGCCCGATTTTTGAGAACACAAAATTACATTTGTATTCAACCCATAGACCTGAGAACGTGTACCACGGTTACGACACGCATGGTAAATTGTGCTATCGTGATAAGGCGGTAGTGTACTAACTGGTGATAATAAAAATCGAATATTCAGCGTCTAATTCAGTTCGACGATTCTATTATTTTGTTGCAAATATAGTTACTATAGTGTTTTTACAAACCTATTTTGGTGTTTTATTACCATTACACAGAATTTAATCTCGACGCACTTGCTAAAATCGATTCGTTCGTGTGTCGACACTCGTAACGATTATGTTTGTTTAAATTGAATTTCAAAGTTTTCTACGCTACAATTATTGTCAATGGCTAATCATTACGATGTGCCCAATTGGTAAGAAAATAACTTAACAAGTACTGTTCATCGTGTACCAAATGTCAGATATTTGGTCTGCGATTCGTTATTAACACTGATGCGGACCGCAATATGATTTAAATTTCATATTTCTGTTTTGTTTCTAGGGCTGGCAAACCTCCTGTGGGTTTGCATTTAGACGTATTAAAAGGAGACAAATTGATTCAAGTGAGTTAAACAAATCCTTTAAAAAATGATACATATTTTACCTAATAAAAATAAATCAATTGTTTCTATCTTCTTAGAAACTAATGTTGGACCAGAAAAAATGTTACTTATTTGGGCGCAATGCTCAAATGAGTGATTTTTGTATTGATCATCAATCGTGTTCGAGAGTTCATGCAGCTTTTGTTTATCACAAACATTTAAACAGAGCATTTTTAGTTGATCTTGGATCTAGTAAGTTGAAAAACAATTTATCGATTGGACTGCTGTTCGATATTTAACCTACCTATAGTTTAAGAAACTATATAGATACTAATCAAATCAAAAGTAATATTCATACATAATTTTTTTTTCATTTTTAATGTTATCAATTATTAAATATTTTTTTACAATTTAATTTTTCCAAATATACTAATTTTATACAGCACCTCATTGTTATAATTAAATACGTTTTAAACTAAAATAAAACTAAACTATTAGTCAATGTTTATTTCAATATTTGTTTCCAATTTATTTAGCACATGGTACTTATATTGGTAGCATACGAATTGAAGCAGAAAAACCTACACAATTGCCAATTAATAGTCAGTTCCATTTTGGTGCATCTACTCGAACATATATTATACGTGAACGTCCTCAATCTACATCAGCCTTTGGACCTCGTCCGATCATGGATCAATTAGAAAGAGAATCTGATAATGCATCTAGTTTATTAGGATTACCAGAAACCGATCTTGAACTAGATGTAGGTATCTATAATTAATGTAAATTGTAATTCTATAATCATCTTTACTTATTATTTTTAGAATTTAACTGAATTTAATACGGCACAAAATCGACGCATATCAATGCTTGGTATATCAGATGATGCATTAAAACCAAAAAGAAAACGAACTCGAATTCATTTTAATGAAGATGAACAAATTATCAATCCAGAAGATATTGATCCATCTGTTGGTCGTTTCAGAAACCTTATTAGGACTACTGTCATACCTAATAAAGTAAACATTGAATAAACAATTTGGGTTTTAACTAATCAAACTAATTAATTTTTTTAATTTATAGAAATTCAAAGACACAATGGGTTTTTCAATCGACCAAAATAATTCAAATAATCAGAATAAGAACTACATGAAAAATATGATTCCAGGTGCACATTTAAGCAATTCACTTTACAATGATATTCCAGGTCAGTATTATCTGAGATTATCTGTTTCAAAAAAATTAACATATTTTAAATAATACATTTATCTCAACTAATGTATATCTTTTCTACAACTTTTTAGGTCCTGAAGGTGATAAACAACATGGATTCTTATCATCTATTGGTAATCGTCTTGGTATGAATTTACCAAATCCAGCCCCAGATGTCGATATTAATCCTAGTATAGAAGAAACAGTTGTTCCCAAACCAACGGTATCAGAAAAAGTTGAACCAACATCAATGGAACCCAAAAAGAAGAAGTATGCAAAAGAAGCATGGCCTGGGAAAAAAAATGCTCCAACTTTACTTGTTTAAAAAATAAAATCAATATCTTATGTATTGAGATACCTCAACTGCTCTTCAACATACATTTTTTTCAATATAATATTATTAAGCATAATTGAATAGTAACTGTTAATGAATTTTTGACTTGTTTAAAGAATCTAAAATAAAATTCAAAAATATATTAAGGTATTGTGTTCACAATATAATATGTGGGTGTGTGTAAGTTTGTAACTTATGAAAGTGTGTAATATGTATGCTAAAATATAATAAGTATTATGAATTATATTATTTGTATTGTTATTGGATTTTCTAAAAATATTTTGTTTTTAATCTTCATCCCTTTATGAGTTCTTAATTATTATATATTAATATTCTATAAGTTCTAAATTATAAAAGTTGGGTCACTAATTATTATATTATTTCTACATAATAATTTTTATTTTAGTGTATTATTTATATAATAACATTTTAGTAAATAATACAGAGTTTATTATAAATTGTATAAATAGGTCCAAATTATATATGTAAATTGTAAGTATAAAATATTAATTGTTTTACATATTTATCCATTGTATGCTATTCCTAATATATAACAATGTATTTAAGATAATAAATAATATCATTAGAATGAATTTTAAAAAATGATCACCTCTTAGACTATTGTACCTGTCCTAATTAAACCATTTGGTTAAGTGATAGGAAAATATAAAATATACAATTTAAGAATTATAGCTCAATGATTATAATTATAATTTTATAAATCAGGAATTGTTTTGTTGCTAAAAATGTATTTTTTATTTTCTATGTGCATAAAACCAATAATGTTTTATACAGCAATTTTATATAAGCAGTACCAGATCTAAGTCTCAAGAGCCCAGGATGCAAATACCAATTGAAGGCCCCTTAAAAAAAAATTGCTCAAAATTACACTTATATTTATATATTGATATATTAAAGAACTTCAAAATAACCAAATTTGAGTAAAAAATAATGGAAAAGACAATTTGCGATTTTAAAATATTGCTTTTAAAGGCCTCGGTAAATTGCATACCCTGAACCCTCACTAAATCCGGCACTATCGATTAGTTAAATAATAATAAACAATATCAAAGTATTGATATCATCTCGATTGTTGCTGTTTTTATTGATCTGTGAGTGCTAAATTCTATATCATATAAAAACAAGGTCGACATTTCGATCAAGAAACAACTTCTATAATTGTATCAGTTAGAAAAATGTTAGAACTTAAAGTCAACAAAAAGACATGTAACATTATTATTTATAATTTATTTTTGACTAGTAACACTTTCTCAGTACAAGTATGATATATTATATTATATTATATATTATACTCATATTTTTATTATAATTTTTTTTTTTCTATTGATCACAAAAATAACATTGACAACAAAGGCCATTAGTTACAAATAAGATTATTATACTAAATAAGAACTAATAATAATAACAATTTTTTTTATATAAGATTGAAAAGTTTTGTTTGTTTTAAAAAATTAATTAAACCAAGGTTATTTTTTTGGTTGGGTCCAAGTGAAGTGTCTAGGTTGTGAGCTATCTTGTGTTCGGCTCGTTCTTGATTGAACCTTAGACAGTCAGCTATTAGGTGTTTGACTGTTAACAAGGTTCCGCAGGTTTGACAGGAGGGGGGTTCCTCTTTTGCCATCAGTAAGCCATGAGTAATTCTGGTGTGACCCGTACGGAGTCTATTGAGAACCGTATCTTCTTACGGTTGAGGTTAGGATTAATCCAACGGTATATGTCTCTTTTTATTTCATTTAATTTTGTGTTTTGTATGTTCCAGATTTTTTGCCATTTATATTTTGTTCATTCAATTATGAGTTTTTTCGCGTCGTCGTATGACATTTTATTAATTAAGACGGTTTCTTTGTTGTTGATGGCGAATGAGGCGTGTTCATCGGCTATTTCATTGCCTATTATACCCGAGTGTCCGGGTATGCACATGATGACGATAGTTTTACCCAGACAGGAAGCTAGGCTGAGGTTGTTCAGAATTTTGGATGCAATATCACCGGGATTGAAAAGGTTCTGCAGACTTCTTATAGAGCTCAATGAATCGCTGAGAATGATGAATTTCGAGTCGACTTCTTGTAATATAGTCTCGATAGCCATAAGTATGGCTGTAGCTTCGGCAGTGAATATGGAGCACTTCGGAGGTAGTTTGTGTATAATTTTTTTATTTGGGAATATAATCGAGAATCCTACACCTTCATGAGTTTTTGAACCGTCGGTGAATACTTCCTGGAAATCTTTGTATTTACTTATAATGCTTTTAAAGAAGCTTTTGAAAATATTTGGTAAGGTTTGATGTTTGTGAAGACAGCTGAGTTCTGTATTAATTAGATATGAGCTGGCCCAAGGAGGTTGGGAAATTTTTTCTTTGGTTATGATTTGCGATATATCGAGGTTTGTGTCTTTCATCTCTTTTATGATGAGGGGGTTGTTTTTTTCGTGAATGATGTTATTTGATTTTGAAGATCTTGCTAAATATTTAAGATGTGATTCCAGCCTTTTTATATCAGGAATGGGTTCACCAGCGAGATTATAAATACTATATACAAGACAACTGCGAAAAGCTCCTAAAGCCAGTCTCAAACCGCAATTATAAACACTATCTAGCCAGTTCAGGAGGGATTTGGATGCTGTTCTGTAAAGGGGATGAACCATAGTTAAGATTTGATTGGATTAAAACTTTATGAATTTTAATTAGAGTGTTTGTTTCTCCACCCCAAGAGGTGGGGGAAAGAATTTTTAAAACATTAACAGAATGACCGGTGGAGGCTTTTAAATGTTTCATGTATGGGGACCACGATAACCGTCTGTCAAATATAACGCCAAGTATTTTTACAGAGTTACGATGAGGAACTTCAACTTTGTCAATTGTTATTTTTAGAGCTTCAACATTTCTTTGAATTGCGTGTTGAAATTGCTGTTTCTGCTGTTCTTGTGAAAATATTCACCGACTTTGTTTGAAATTAGATCGGGATTACTAATAAGTTCATTTGTGTTTTTGTCCACTAGGTTTATTTTGTTATTTCTACTGAGACCTTTTAAGGATTTTATTTTATTCCATAAGAGTTTACTGTCTTCTTTATCGTTAATGCTGCTAGTAAATTTTTCCCAGGAAGTTTTTTTGCTTAATTTGATAAGGTATTTTGATTTGGCTCTGAGTTGTTTGAGAATTATAAAATAGTTCGAGTTATTTGTTTTTTTGAATATTTTTAAGGCTTCTTTTTTGGCTAATAAAGCATCTTTAATGTTTTGGTTCCACAAAGGAACTTTGGATTTTTGATTTTTAGTTTTGGATTTTCCAATTGTTAAGTTACCAGAGTTTATTATGTGGCTTGTGATAGTTTCTGTTAGCTGGTTTATACTTAATTTTTCGGGGTTTTTTATTTTTGATATTTCTGATTCAAGGAATTCAGTAAAAAGGGGCCAGTTCGGGTTTTTTAGATTCCATCTTTCAGCCGAATTATAAGTATCATTGTGTCTAGAAAAAATTTGTATCAAAATGGGAAAATGATCACTGCTGGAGAGATTGGGTAATACGTTCCAATCAGTACGCTGTGCCAGACTTGCGTTGGAGAATGACAGGTCTATACACAATAGTTCACCATTTATAGGGTTAATTCGAGTTGGTTCGAGGTTGTTAAGAAGTACAAGATGGTCATTTTCTAACATTTTTTTAATTTCTTTTCCTCTATTATCGGTTTTAATTGACCCCCACTCAGTGCTATGGCTATTAAAATCGCCTGTCATTATGAATGGTTTGGGTATTTGATATAATATGTTTTCAATGTTGTTTTTGTTAAAAATATGCTGGTAAGGAAGGTATATGTTACATATGTTAAGTTCCATATCCTTCAGTTTAATGGAGGCAGCTAAAACTTCAAAGTGTGTAGTTATATTAATTATCTTACTAGGCAAATCTGATTTTATGTATATGGCTACACCACTGCTTGCACGAAGACAATCAGTTCTATCAGATCTGTATTCATTGTAGTTTTTTAGTGTGCCAGTGTTTAAGTTGTTGAAGTTAGTTTCTTATAAACATAGGATTTCTGGATTGTGTTCGGAAATCAGTAATTTTAGTTCGTCCAGTTTTCTATAAAATCCATTAAAACTCCATTGAAGAATTTTTATGTTTTTTGATATCATCTTGAATTTTTTTTTTTAAAGTTTTAATGAGTAGATTATTGTTTTATCTGACTGTATTTAATTACTAAGGTTTGGGTTTGATTCTTATTTGATTTCATTTACGTTTTAACTAATTTTTTTTTTTTTAATTGTGTATTGTTTATTAAAAATTGAGTGTAATTATTCAATACAGAGAGAGTTATGATATTTGATTCTAGTGGTAGTACTATTCTTGATCTTGCTCAGTAGAGAGAGCCTTATCAAGGAGAGAATTACACAGTCTCGTTAATCTGTTTTTCATGGTTTGGATTTTGATTTTAGGCTTAATGATCTCTAACATTTCGATCATTTCCAAGTTTGTAATGTTGAAATTTTTTAGTACAGCATCAGGATTGGATATGCCGATCGAGTTTTCAATTAAGAATTTGAACTGTTTATAATTTATTTTTTTGCTGGGTATTTCTTCAAATCGGGTTTTAGTGGGTTCGAGTATTTCATCGAGTTGTAAGATTATATTTTCGACGGATTTATTACGTTTTAACTTTTTAGTTGGTTTAGATGTTTTGGTCGTATTTGGTTTAGAAAGATTAATATCATTTGGGATAGTATCTTGCGAAGTAGAATTAGGTGAAGGCGAGTCAGCAGTTGTACTTGATGA
Source organism: Sipha flava (assembly GCF_003268045.1). Taxonomy (NCBI): domain Eukaryota; kingdom Metazoa; phylum Arthropoda; class Insecta; order Hemiptera; family Aphididae; genus Sipha; species Sipha flava. The sequence goes on along the minus strand of NW_020272852.1, from coordinate 122,593 downwards.
AGTTGAGGTGAGTGCTGGTCTTTTTTTCGCATCAGTTGTAATAGGAGTCAATACTAAGTTATCTTCCGTTGTTACTTCCTTAATGGAGCATCGAGAAGGGACGGTGGAATTGATGTTTGTGCAATGATGGTTGTATTGATGTTGAATTTTGGGTCTCCGAATGTATCACATGTGGGGTTATTGATTTCTACTATATCATCAGTGACGTTATAGTTACTTGAAGATTTATTGTAAAATGGAGCTTCATATAACTTAGTGTTAGGGGCTTCTGATGGAGGGTTTTTGCATTGTTTAGAGGTGTGGCCTTTGAGTTTGCATAAGTAACAGGATAGTGTGTCATCGGATAAGAAAATTCTGTGTGAAGTATTTTCATGGTTAATCAGGAGGGAGTTAGGAAGTTTTCTAAAATCATCTGGATTTATGTAGACTTGGCGTCTAAAACTAAGGATATGTGCAAGTTCTGTAATGTTGAATCCAGCATTGATGTGTGTAATCTGTGATAATATTTGTATGTTGTGATATTTTAATTGTGATATAATGTCATCATTTGGTATTGCGGGAGACATTAGAAATAATGATTCTTTTAACCGGGTTTATTAAACGTCTAATTTTAATTGATATCTGGGCGTTTAATGTAATACTGGGATGGTTGATTATAAGAAAGTCCACTGTATTTTTGTCATTGAAATAAATACAAATCAGTTATTCGATATACGAGAAACGTATTTGATGTGTTTAGGTGGTATTAATTTGTTGATTGCAATGATATATTCAATCTGGGGAATGTTGTCTATGGAATCAAAAACGATTACTTGTTCTTTTTTTGGTAAGGTAGCGTTGATAGTGGTTTCAGCGAAAGATTTTTTACTGGTTACATATTTTTCGGGTTCAATGTTGATGTTTTGATGTGATGAGGGTTTGTCACTGGGCACACTCTGTATACTGTTGGTCTTGTCGGTGGAATCATGATTGTGGGTATTTGTATCGCTGTTTTTAATTGGATCATTGTTGGATTCTTTATCGGAGTACTGTGCAGGTGATGGTAGTGGCTCATTAGTATCGTTATCTATTTTGATGGCTGTGTGTACGGTATTGGACATTATGGTATTAGGTTTATTATTTTGTTTTGTTTTTGATGATTGGATTAGTTTAGCTCTCAGATTATTAGAATTTGTGGGTGAATCACTCATTTTTGGGATAAGAGATATTAATAGGGGGTAGGTGTAAGTGCAAAAAATTCGACAGAATGGTAAATATTCATATTACCTGGATTTACACGTAGATTAACTAATTGCTTCGAAAGCTATAAAACGAGAGCGAGATACGATAAACGTGATGCTCGGTCGAAAGTGAACACGTAACTGTTATAATTTTTATTACATGATATACTGTTACAATATAAATTTTGTTTATCAATAAATAATAATAATTGGTACACTTACTAAAATATTTATTTTATAAGTTATACAAAGTATAAACTCTTTTCAAACAAAGGTAAACTTTATGCAGTGGTTGCCATTGAAATATTTTCTTCCATTAATCATTCTTATCTATCACAATTTTTAATAGAACTTTATACTCTCGAGAATTCAACTTTTGATATGATCTGATAAAAATTTTAGCTGTGCCATACCCTCGCAACAATATATTTTGATTAGTATCAATGATTGACACTTACTTTACTGTCCCTTCATGTTTGACTAGTGATAACTATTACTTATAATTAGGCTTAGAAACTTGTTAATTGAAAAAATACCCAAATATGCACTTAAAAATAACCGTATATACGCTAAAATATGCTCAAAAAAAATTAAGTATAACAAATATGTGGTAAAATTAATTATTTATGTTATAATGAATACTGAACAAGTAATCGAAATTATTTGATAAAATAATATCTATTATCGGATATCGTCTAACTGACACCTATAAACGGTTGATACGGGTTTATTGAATTATTTATACCTTCACAAAAATTATAAGTGGTAGTTTTTAGATAGTATATATATTTTTTTTCCGATCGGTTCAAATATGTGTATATACACATATTTTAACTATATAGTTATAATTTCTAAAGTTATACCAAATATGTATCTATAGTTTTTAATTTTAAAATTGAGAAAAATGTGAAAATATTCAAAATAAGAATAATAATTTTAAAATAAGCACATTCCTGCAAAATCTATCAAATATGCACACTCAAATTTTAGATTTGATATCATGGCACCGTAAAATGAATTTATTTCACACTCTGCTATTTTTAACCATAATAAACAAAAATATGCGAATGCTAGAAGTCCCTAAGCCTACTTATAATAATTTAGTTTTTTTTAGTATACTAATGACAAAATAAATATAGGTAAAGTTTATCCAGTTTTTAAGTAATACTTCGATCGATTTTCTCTATTTCATATTTCTCAAGCGTAATTGAGGCTTTTAGAATTACATCAGCCTAATCTGAAGTAGTGAAACTATACAAGACAGGTCCCGAAATGAATAAATAAATGTCAATGACTAAACGAACAATATGCTGTCGTCTAATTATAAAATATTTATTTATTTAGTATTATTATAGTTATTATTATTATTATTATTATACTATTAATATAGGAATTACTGTTATTATTAGGCTCCATTGAAAAATCAAATAATTCTGTATCTATTTATTAACTAAAACTAAATTAGATTTTAGGTGGATTGGACTGATATGGTTCTTCACGTCTCAATTAATTTTTACATTATTTTTCTCGATCTACGAATTTATTTTAATTATATGGTAACATATTGGCAGTGAATTATAGCAGGATCACTATATTGCGTACACAGTATTTTCAGCGTCTTCAAAGCTGTGCAGCTGTAATGATATCAGTCCGTTCACTTAAATTATTAATACGAAAGAAAACAGTACTCCGGGTCCGTGGACTTTTAAAAGTTTTAATAGTTTTAATAAAATCGAATGCACCAAATCTCCTGACTGGTTGAATTTGGGTCTACATATGCACACTTCTAGTAGCTAGCTTTAATATACTTCTTTTACATAATGCAAATATTATTTACTAAATACGCAACACATAATAATGTGTGTGCGTGTGTATGTGTATTAAAAATGTAAAATAAAATAAAAACTTCATGTTTTAAGATAAAATGTATTTTGTTAAATATACTGAAAGAGTACGATGTATACAATGTAGTATAATATGGTATAAATTATGGAAGACAATAGCAGTCTTAGGCCAAAAACGAAAAAAAAAACTTGATGTATTGTGTATAATGTTAACTTATACTTTATATAATATAATGTATAACAAAGAGTATAATTAATTAAATATTTTAAGTAGGTATTTATAAAAGTGAATAATAATTAGTATTAAAAATTACATAGAATCCGAATTTTTTTTTCTTGATTAACAAATAACTTGTTGAATATATAAGTAGGCATATAGGTATTTCACTTTTTTTTCAAAAAATAATAATATTAATAATAATAATATTACAAACATGTATGAACACAAATTATTTTTTTATTATCAATTAAAACTACCTAAAAACATTATTTTTTTTTCATAATATTAATCAGATATTCGGATATGCTATGTAATAATAATTATTATTTTATATATAATATCGTAACGTGAAAAAACATACAATTTATGACGCGTATTATTTAGGTACGTATAAATGCTTACAAATAACATAATAGATTTAACAGGATTAAAGATTACCGACAATATAATTTATAATATTGTTAATAATATATAACATAAGTAACTATTTTTACTCGAAAATATCTACTGGCTAGATAATAATAGTAGTTATTAATAATTTTCTTTATTTTTTTTTTTTTTTTTAATTGGAAGACTTGCAATTGACATTACTTAAAAATTAAGCGCTAATATAAAATATTTTTAGAAAAACATATACGTTTCTCGTATATCCGAAATAAATATATATATAATATTTGGAATCCAAACGTTGTGACATTAAAAAAAAACTGTTCGGAAACCATTAAAATGACAACTAACATTTAGAATTTTTTTATAACGGAAGACATTATTGTTATATTAGAAATAACTACGAACGACTCAGTTCAAATTGCAATACATAAATATACATATGTATCGTGTGCAAACTGTTGTACTTAATTTAATATATATTTATATAGTATATATTATTTATAATAATATATAGAAGATACAATTTATTTATTTTTTCATTAAAACGACCGTAACAAAACCATGAATAAATAATATCCTTGACATCAAAACGATTATTAGTAAAAATATTTCAAATTCAAGAATAATTTGTATGGTAATATCATATCATATATAATATGTGGGCCGTATAAGCCCTGGAAGACAAATGTTGTTTATCACAATATCAATTACATAATATATCGCGGAAGACATGGACTACAAATAATATAACGGTCTAACCGTCCAATTTCAAAATTGTTTACAGTTATGTTATTCTTATAAATAATGTAATAGATATGCATTATTATTATGCGAACATATGGTATAATTCTATAATAATTTGTTTTGTAATTTAAAAAAATGCAAAAACCTTATTCCTCCCTAAATCATATCTATATAAACTTAGATGTGCGGCCATTTCACTGACAGCAGCTAGAATACATAATTATATAATAATCATATTATTACATTTTTTTTTCTCGGCATCAACCTGCTTTGTTAATGAAAAACAAATAATTAAATAACTCGGTAGCTGCGTTTCTATATAATATAAAATAACTTTAGGTACTAATAGATATAATAATTACGATCCGCAGTATATGTAAAACAGGTGAATTATGTTTTTGACAACGACGACCGATAGTATAGAAAAGTTGCGTTTTTCGACAAATAAATCGTTTGTATTTAACCGGCGAGTCTTTTTCTGTTGTAATTTCATAGTTCAGTAATTTTTTTTTATCGACTTAACAAATAGTACTGCAACACATACGATTAGCTGTGTATATCGTTCGGATCGTGGGACCGATAAGGGATGTGAATCGAAATTAAATGCAACGCTTTAACCATAGTAAATGAAACATTTAACCGCAATTCACGGGTGTTTCCAGCTGAGTGTATTCTTTCGACGATTGAATAGACATCGCTTTTAAGATTTGAGACTTGGAATTTGTCAGACGGTAAAATCCAATTAAAATGCCGGTTGTCGGGGTTATAATTTCGTAAGACACTTGAAGTCGAATATATAAACTATAATAAATCAAAATATACCTGGATTCAGTTCTGATGTGGGTTGATTAAAAAATAAAACAGATGAAAAATGAAACGGATGAAAATGTTCGTCAAACCAAAAGATGAGCCCGGTAGGCGATAATACCTATTATCGAGGAGAATCGTATATTATTGTTATCGGTTCTCAGCATCAAAAGGCTTTTCAGGACAAGTGAAGAAAAGCAATCATGCTCAGAAGCTGAAATTTAAGATTATTTTGATAATAATGTTCACACTTTCAGTAACGTATTCATGGAAGGGAAAAATAAGAAATCGAAATAAAAAGTTACCATCAGCACAAACTGTAGCAATGACCATAACTCATTTGACGTATCAGAAATGTTAATGGGCAAAGAAAAAATACTTGGGCTAAAATATTGTCATCCCATTCAGCAAAATCCGATTAAAATAACGAAACGAGCGATACCAAACACGTTAAAGTTCGATGCTCTCTCTTTTTCTCTTTCTCTCCCTCCCCCTAATCTCTCCATACATTTATATAGTACAGTATTGTGCATGATGCGTATGCAGTACTATTATAAAGCCAAGTCTGCGGAGATATAAAAACGCGTTTTTCTTGTATCGTTTTCGAAGCCCGTTTTCGTATATAGTTCGGATCGCGTGATTCACAAGAAAAGAGATAATAAGATTTGCTACGATGTAAATAAAACGCCATAGTCAATATAGTCAGTGGATAGGTGTGTGCGTCTATCTCGTAAATGTATGAATACCAATCGCGCGATATCAGTCTCCCCGTGACAAACACCTCAGCGATTTGCTATTTCCCGCACTTAAACATATATTATTTACGTATTATTCACGGACGATCATCGCAATCCCGGTTCTATAAATCAACGTGTACGATGCGTACATATATCATTATAACATCACCGTCGTTGTTGTCGGCATCGGTGATTTGTCGGTGAAATGGTGGGACGTAGGGTTTCTGTGGGAGAAGTGAGGAATGATAGGTTTTTTCGTACACGCTGATCGTATTCGAGAGCTCGGGGATTTGTATTTTTCGCGGGGAGAGAAGACATTTCGATTGTTGAACTCCTGGCAAAGCAGTCTTTTGACAAAGTCAAATCGTTTGTTTTCCAGACCACCGTCTTAAATAACTCGCATAGTATTCACACAGTTTATCTTTGGATTAAAAACCGTGAACTCGTTATGGTTGTAGAAACGAATGAAACACTCTTGTGTTGTTTTTCCAACGGTTAGGAATCTTTACGAACATTCGAAAAAATTCTGTTAAAAACGGATTTGTTGCGGATTTGATTTCAATGCGCGTTTAATCGGTGTTCGCCATCGCACAGGAGGAACAACAGGCAGTGCGGTTTTAACCTGAAGTAATAACGTTCGGATTTCAGAAAAAAGACGCGTGTTCACACATAATAACCGTTTCAGTGATGATAAAAACGATAGTAAAAATAATAATCGCAATAGTTAATCGGATGTCGGGCGTAAACCGGGAAAACGCGTGTTGAAAATCGACCGGGTTTCGCACTGCGACGATCATAGAAAAAACAAAAAAAAAAAAAAAACGTTAAGCGCGTATGGTAATGATAGGTCGCGGGTGGTTGTCAGATGAAGAGGAAGAGACGAGGAGAGATATGGGGAGTAAGGGGTCAGGACGGCGCTCAGAACGGCAATCCGATCTGGAACGCTTTGATGATGGCGGTGCCAGAGTCGTAGACGCCGATGACGCCAAACAAACAGCCGAGGAATATGACGAAGCAGTCGAACGCGATGGTGCGCCATTCGAGCGAGTCGCCCTTGAGCCTCAGGTGGAAGTAGCAGGGCCAGATGAACGACAGCATGGTGCCGGTGAAGCTACCGATGAAGCCCATCAGTATGGCGAAGTGCGGTATGGATATGGCCATGAACACGGTACACAGGATGATGGCGATGCGGAACGCAAGGCCCCAAACCTTGAGCTCACCGTCCAGGTGCCAGATACTGGGGTACGCGGTGGCGGGCGGCCCGATAAAGAACGACTTCTCGAGTATGTCGCACGCAGCATAGTACGGCAACGGGTACGACAGCAGCACCTTGACCACCAGGAACACGTTGACCAGGCCCTTGAAGGCGGGCGAGTGCAGGTTGTTAGTGATCACCTGCTGCGTGTCGTTCTGGAACGTGAGGAAGCACACGTAGCCGAACAGCGACTTGAATATGGCGGCCGAGATGTGGCTCCACTCGAGCATCCAGTCAAACTTAGACCGGTCGATGAGGTTGCCCTCGAGCGTGGGCAGGAATATCTGCGACGTGTAGCTGAACACGATCATGCCCAGCGATATGGGGAAGTTCTCCACGTCGATGGTCCACTTGACCTTGCTCCAGCCCCAATCGGGCAGCTCCAGCACGCAGTAGCCGAGTATGATGATGTTGATGAGTATGTGTGACATGGTGCACCAGAAGCTCAGCAGTGACACGTGGTGCAGGTGCTTAAGGAACCCGAGCGGTATGAGCAGCACGCCGGTGATCATCATCCAGCTGCGCGTGTCGATCACGCCATCCGGGAACGTGCCCTCCATCAGGTCGCCGCACGCCACCACGTACAAGATGCACGTCATCAGCAGCTCGATCATCTGGGCCACGTTCACGGCCCGCGCGCCCCACACCGGGCCGAAGCAGTCGCGCGCGATCGACACGTACGAGTCGCGCACCCGCACCCGCTGCCCCGTGTTCAGGTCCAACTCGTACAGGCACTCCACCAGTATCTTGCCCGTGTAACAGCATATGTACGCGATCCCCACCATGGCCAAGATGGCCCAGTAGCCTCCACGCAGCACCGCGAACGGCAGCGACACCACGAACATTCCCTGCGCAAATACCGTACAGTGTAATGTAACATATGATAATTGATAGAACGCGATAGGCATGTGTATGTATGCGTGATGCGGTGCGATGTTTGTTTTGTTTATGATTTTTACTCTCTCACGCCGACGAAACCGTAGTCGGTGGCGAAACGGACGAACGGCAGACAGAGATACTCGAAAACGTTAGAGCAATATGATGGAATACGAAGATCGGTCATACGTTGAGGCACGAAAACGTACCGGTGTGTAGGATACTAGAAGGAAAAAATAAAGAAAAATAAAGAAAAAAAAACAAAAAAAAGTAAAAGGACAAATGGTCTCCGACGCTAGACCATCGAGCTACACGGGACAGTGATGGTTAGCCGGAATCAGAAAAGAGTGGAGCAATATCTGACTGCGAAATCAACCATAAGGTAGATAACGAGAAGAAGAATATCATACGATCAGTGCCGGATTTAGCGGCGATGCTGAAGGTGCAATGTACCGGGGCCTCAAGTTCTAAAGGACTTATAAAACCAAAATCTAAAATTGAAAATTATCTTTTACGATATTTTTTTTCCTTTTTTTTTTTTTTTGTTTACCAATTATTTAAGGTACTCCTACTTAAATTTCATTTTTAAAATTAATACATCAACATGTGTTCATAAATATACTCGTATAAGTGTTATATTGAGCAAATTTTTTTTTTTTTTTAAGGGGCCTCCAATCGATATTTGCACTATCTTATTGCACCCTGGCCCAGGGCCGGCGTTAGGGGATACAATATCACCCCACAAATGAATGACGTATTTATATAGTTAGCAATCATCAAAAATTTAGTAATATTAGTATTGAATAATTTTATTTTAGAAAGTAGTATTCAAATTTGTATATTTATGACCTAACCTATCCCTTAATATTCTCTATCGCCGGCCCTGCTCCGGCCTCCTGAGAATTAGATCCAGCATTGGATATGATATTATATTATAATTATAATAAATATTACATGCTACACGAGTATTTTTGCATTATGTGGTTGGTTCGACGAGAAAACGGGACCGCGCAGAAACCAAAACTCATTGTGCAACCATCTATCCATCCGCCCATCGCGATTTTCTGATAAATTTCCGTTATTGCATACACGTCACGCCCCCGCTCTCACAAGTCGAATAGATATAGGTTTCCCATGGATACCGCGGTTTCCTGCGAGTGTTTATTGACCACATTCCCAGTACTGCTAATGTGCGTGTTTCACATCACTATTACTATTATTTATGGTACGTTCGACGTGCTTTCGTTTTATAAACTTAAGCGTAACATCATGTGTACCTGTGATCGGAAACCGCCGATAAAGCTTGTGCGATCGTGTTCAATGCGTACCCTTATATGTAAATATGCGGAGCGAGAAACATGAGTTCGGTTCTCGGTTCGAAGTTTTTATTTTCTTAGTAGTTTCCCGAGAAGTTTACGTTCTCTTATGTTCAATAAATAACACGGTTTTAATAAATACAGCAGGTTCGCAGAATACAGTAAAATCCGAACGAAAACGAGGGACAGGGACCCTGCATATGACTTGAACAAAAAAAATCAATTTTTTTGCAATTTAGATTTTTTAAACTATTTTTAACTATGTATGATTGAAAAAGAAAACTATTAAAATCATCAATTATGTATATATATAAAATTACATTCCTTTAAATAACTCAATATTTTATTTTGAACATAAAGACATATTAATAATTTGCTATATAACTATGCGATAATTCTCAAGCCCGTTCGGATTACCACGTGTTTTGGATTAGCATGTACTTCGATTAACGCTATCCTACTGTAATTAGTTTAAGAAGCTCTTTTTGAAATGGTTAAAAATAAATAATATATGTCTCTTACAGGTCTTGCGCAGTTATAATAATTAAACTATTCCGTGGCAATAATTTTATTTTCGTGTCAAACTCATTCACGTTGCTGTAATTGCGAAAGTAATTAAAAAGTTTTTGTCGTTTGTACAGTACTACGTATTTTTTACCCCGGTTCGGTCGAGAGAAACAGATTTATTTAATAACAACCGCGTATAAAATTTATGAAGTACTTATTATTCAATATTCCTGAGAACTCCCCATCGATCAAAAATAAATACAAAATGTCCTCACCGTTATGATAATAAAAACAAAGTTTTAGGGCAAAAGTTTTTATATATATATTAAATTTGACTTCGACACCTTATTGTCTTTCAGCATATATATTTAATAACAGTTTTCAGATAGTTTTTCAATTACGAGGGGTAACGGGTCATACATAAAATATAGACGTACGAAAAAATATTGTTGTATAACATTATATAGTGTGCACGGGGAACAAATATGATGATTAAATTATAATAATTACGTGCTATTTACAAAATGAATTATAGTTTAAGTCATATATCATATAAAGTGCATGTCTTAGTTTAAAGTGCAATACAAGAAATTTGAAAAAAAAAGTGCAAGTAAAAATCATGATAATCTTTTGTCGAAACAGTGCATAATAATATAACAATATACATATAGTGTTGATAGTGCATATTGTATTGTGCAATGTGCATATAATATCATTCAACGTCGACAGAATCGTCGAAACTCACTTAATAAATATACTGACCATAACATTCGTTCACGGTGTAGCTCGTCGATTCACCTAAAATAATGTGTTAACAAGTCTTTATAATAAAATAAATTATAATCGGATAAAATATGACTCAGGAATAACTGTGTACACACGTTATAATTTATATTTATAAAATTAGATTACAATTTAATTTTATAGTCAACCCGGACATCGCGTGAAATATTAACTCCCACTTTCACCGTACAGCAATTGAAATCTACTGTATAACATATAAGAATACATATTTTTGTCGGAACGAGTACTAACGGATTGGAACCAGAGCCGGCGAGAATTTTTGAGGGCCCTGATCGGTTCAAGGTTCCCTTTATTTGCACTTGTTAGGCCGCGATATACATACTGCTTGTACATACTTTAGTACATCAAAAATATTGTGCTTTAGCCCTCCCTGCCCCACGCTCTCGCTATCCCTGATTGGGACACCCATGTTAACCGGTGGAATCCGGAAACAAGATCTAGGGCACACTCTTGGATGGCCAGGGTTTCATTCGCGGATATGGTGAATTCGTTAGAATTCAGAGGTTAGGAATTATACGACATAACGATACGATGTGTAAACGTGTATAGACGGCAAATATTCATTCGTGTCCTCATCGACCATTGCGTGTACATTTTTTAGACCGCACCAATATTAAGTCCGACTACTGAGTTGAACGACACCGATTTTTGAACCAAACATCATCAAGGGGCTAAAGTTTCATAAGAACAATAAGGCACCCCTCCCTTCTACGTAAAATGTACCTAAAATATAACGTGTGCTTTAACCCATTCCCCCGTCTTCTTCGATCCCGAGTTAGATCAGGAGAAGAGATGAACAGATAAACGACTGAATTCACTCGAGGATTATATCGACTGGGTTTCTCACTCGTTCTCGAAGGTATTAAGGTCATTGTGATGTGCTATGTTTTGAAGCGTTCGAGGCATCCGAGACGAAAAAAGAAACACGTCTTATCCTTAGGGTCGAAGGACCACAGAGAAAACCCGTCGCCTCCAAACCATCGGAACCCCCACCCCTCTAATGACGTAGCACGCGGACGGTCGCGAGCGGATCATGAGGTCGCGTACACCTTCAAGGTATAATTACACCGTTGTAGTACTACGTTCATGGTACGTGTTATACCTGTATGGCGTTAGTGACGTTCCACGCGGCTTGCCATTCGTCGATCTTGTGCCGCCCGCGGCCGAACTCGCCGCCCGCCGAGTCGTCATCGAAGCTACCGTCATCCATGCTGAACGCTTGCGGCGTCCTCCTGGTGACCCCTTCACCGGAGGCTGCGTCCGCGTCTCGTTTCTCCACGCCGCCGTACGACGACAGCTCCGAATTGCACGTGGTCCGGAACGGGTTAGTGTCCGGTCTGCCACCCGCCTGCAGCCTGCTCTTCTCGGCGTCCGCGCCCGACGTCCCGGCCCCAGCCGCCGTCGCCTGGTCGCCGCGACGTTTCGCGATGGCCTCCATGCACGGGCTGTCCTCGGGCACGTACGCCTTGACGGCGGCCCACACCACGTTCATGGCCGCGCCGAACGGCGGCACGTAGAACCGGCCGAAGTTGGCCATGGACCGGTGTCGTCCCGTCTACCGTAGCAGCGTCGCGCGCCGGCCGGTCACTTCGAGGGTGGCGGCGGCGGCGGTGGTGGTGTTGGTGGTGGTGCGCAGTGCTCGAAGACGAACAAATAACGGCGCGAAAAATCGATCGATACCGAACGTGCAGAAGACGGTTGTTGTTATTGGTTAGCACCGCGATAATACTGCCCGTGCCGCCGCGGCCGCCGCCGTCGTCTTCGTCGTAGTGCCCTTTGCCGGTGTCGCAGTCCTAACCGCCTCCGCTTCGGCCGCCGCTGTCGCAGTCTTGATCGTCGTCACCGTACCGATGCGGGCCGTACGCATATTTTTCCGGGCCGAGCGGTGCACACGCGGTCCTGGTGCTGCTTAGGGGACGTGTGCGGCGCGTGCACGTCGAACGGTCCCGAGCGCGGGGTCGGTTTTGGGGAGGGGGCGCGATAGTGGGAATCCGGAAGGAGAAAAGTGAACTCTGAAAATTAAAAAAAAGAAAACCAACGACGGAAGCGAAAGTGATGTCGGGTGACGCGGAAAAAAAAATTAATAAAAAAATCGCCAACTGTGCGTGTGTCGTCGTGGCCGCGGAGCGGAAGCGATTAGGCGGCGCGAGGGGGTACGGCGACGGCGGCGCGGATCGATGAAAAGCGGGCGACTAACCCGTCTAGTCCGTGCGCGGAGCACCGCATTCTGGTGTCGAAATTTTGGGCGGTGGCGGCGTCCCGGGATCCGACGAACGCTCGTCGATACGTATCACGAGCGGCGCACACGCGCACGTATGCACTGGTACCGAACGATTTCGGCTGTGCGCGCGGCACCGGAGATTGTTTTCGGTGATCCGTATTGATTCCCGGACGTTTTTCGATTTTATTGCAATCTCCATTTGATTTTATTTATTACTTATTTATTATTATTTATTAAAATTGTTTTCAATGTATTACACGACTATTTGTAGCGTATTTTAATTTGTCTGATGCTACAGATTTATGAAAGTTTCCTTCCATTAACACACTATATGCCGCGGTAACAATTAGAAGTTTAGAAACCTACCCTTAATAACCATTATTAAGTGTTAAAGGCAGGGCCGTATTTAGGGGGCAGCTACAGGGTGCTGTTGCCCCGGGTAGCTGAGTATGAGAGAGTGACTAATTTTTTTATATTTTTAATAATATGTATTAATATAATAATATGTAATAATATATAATAATGATCTAATATTTTTGAAGTGAAACTTCTTTACAAAATAAAAAGTGTATCTCAAATAAAAATATACATCGTCAATCACGGCGTCACGACACACACACACACACACACACACACACACATATTCGGTAACAGTCGATTACTGTCGATAGATCCAAAGATTTACCAACAATCTATCCTTATGTAGACATTAGAGATGAGCAAAAAGTTTGAAACATCGATGTTCTGATATTTCAATGTGTCTACATTTGAATCATCGATGTTGGTGAACGATATATTCAACAAAAAATCGATGTTATAAAAACATCGATGTTTAAAAATATCGATGTGTACCTTAACGAGTTTTAAGAAAAATTGTATCTATGTTATATGTATGTATGTTATGTATAGATTGTAAAATATTTAAATAAATACGTTATTTAAACATCGGATTTCGGATTAAAAAAAAATTAATTTTTTTTTAATACATCATAATAAAAACATCGATGTAGGGTTTCAATATATCAAACGAATTTTTGTCACATTTTTAGTTATTAACTTTCATTAAATATTGTACATTATATATAAATACTGCTTAATTGTACACTCATTACTACAATAAACATTAAACACTTAGGTACCTATTCATAATAATGATTATAATTGAGTCTTCATTGATATTTTCATAAATATGAAATATTGACCAAAAAATAACATTTTTTGAAAATATCTTTTTTTTTTATCTAGGTAAAATGAAATAATATTTTATCTTTATCTAGATGAATTTGGACATACTATCTTTCATCTTTATCTAGATAAATTTTGAATTATCTATTCCCAACACTGGCCATAAGTATGAGTGGATAGAATTGTTGATATACAAATATTGACTGTTAAAATAAGCCACCTAGCAGTGACACTTTTTAACTTGATTAATTAATATTGTAAGTTAATTTTGATTTATGAGGTTTTTAAACGGTTTTAAATTTAATTTACTAAAATATCTATGATTTGAATAGGATAAAAATGCATAGTAATCTTTTAAAAGATCCAATATGTGTCACGAGGCAGTCAGGATATAAGAAGAATATCGATTAAGCCAGAGTTTCTGTTAATTATTATTGTGTTTATTCTCGCATGTAAATTTCTTATAATTTATACACATTTACCTTTATATACTTTTATAGGGATCAAAATATCTTTATTTAAATTTTATATTTTATTCAATACCCAAGATTTGCTAGTGAAGCCATTCGCAGTGACCATACTTGCGTTACAGATATTATTAATTTCATTAGATTACACGAGCACCAGTGAAATATAATCATAGGCGCAATTTAGGGGAGGGCTTGAATGTGCTTAGCACCCCTATTTTCGAAATTAGACATTAACCTATGCCCACATTAGACAGAATCCACTGTATTTTAATTGCTTCTTATAAATATTTATATTCAATTGAAAACAAAGATATAGGAACTTATTCAGTTGCACTTTGTCTTGAATATTATATGAATTTTTTTCATGTAAAATAAAATTACACCCATTTTAGTTATTATATTTTATAATTTTGTAAATTCATCATCATATCAGTTTTTCTTAATCTTAAATATATTACCTACATTATTAACTATGCATTTTATCATGTATGCGACGATATAAATAAGAAATCAATAAATAGAAATGTACAATAATATAATAATATTATATATTGCAAGAAAAAAAATATAAATATTATTTAAACAAAATGTAAAATGTTATTAAAGTAATGAAATAAATATAGAAAATTTTTTTAAGAAATTAAACATTAATATAATATTTTAAGTCATCTTCAATATCGTTGATTATGTATTTCATGTTCGGTGAGCTGGCGTTAATTTCTTCATCTTGATGTATTTTATTGAATCTATAAAATAGTAAAACAGATAAATTTTATTTTATAATAAGAATTCAAAAATATTAATATTTATCCTAAAAATACCATTATCTTTGACAAGTGGTTTGCTTCCAAAAGAAGCTTTTTATCTGATTTGAATGTTTTCAAACAATGCTGCACGAGTTATCGATAAAACAAAATTAGTTTGATCGTTTTTCAATAAACATGTTATAATAGGAGATAACTGTTGAATAATATTTTGTAAATATTAAGATTAAATTATATTTATTGTATGTTGGAATTTAAAATGGGAAACAAAATTGGAGAAAAAAAATTCGTTTACTACTTTTAAATTAATTATTTAATTATTAATTATCTTATTAATTAGTTTTACATGATAAAATAAATTAATATTTATAATTATATCGTGATTAAATATTTCGAAATTATAAGTCAAAATGTCGATCGAAAATATCGATCGACATCCTCCGTATAAGATAAGTATAAGATATGTATAATATTGTTAATAGTACCTATATGTAATTATTACATTGTTGCATCAAATTCGTTTCTTCTACGAAATCATATAGTAAATCATAGCAGTCACTTTGAATGAATTAAGTCATTAGTTGAACGGTAAGTGTTTTTTGTCTATGTTTAAAACGAGATCCCTTCGTAATCGACTGATCTGGATCTGAAACTAAGACCGACGAAATTAATTCATCTTAATCCAACCTGTTGTTGTCGCAAATTCCGATTTTCACCACCTTAATTTGCTGTTTAACGAATTCACAAATATCAATACTATTCAAATTATATTAATATTTAAACCAATGGCTCAGTTTCATCGATTTCAGTTGTTTCATCGTTTTATACCTCAATACCCCAAATCAAATCACATTGGTTTTGAATAATCGATAAAAGTCTGTGCAATATTTTAAACTCAGTTTAGAATAATATTATATAGTTACCTTCGTGAATCCATTTGTCGAAGTAAATATCATATCGTGTATTTTAATGTTCTTAACGTTGTTGACATAACTTTCTCTAAATCACGTTCTAGTATTAATAGATTCACAAAAGCTTTAGCCAAGCTATATTAGGCTAGAAATACATCTAGAAATAATAAATCACGTTATTAGGAGAGCTATTAAAATTTTTAATTAATAGCATTTAAAATGTTACTTTAAAGGCGTAGGGAAAGTAGCGTCCCCATCGCCCGGTACATTATAATAAATGCACCGCAATAGCCCTACCCTGACCTTAATTGGTTGGGGTAGTCTGGTCCTCCAGGTTGGGGGTTGAGCGTAGGGCTAACAACCCTACCTCGTAAAAAACTCATTGTTACGATTCAACCAAAATCGCCTCGGATTAAAAATGTGGAGCTAAAGGATCTCTCGATAGAAACATGGAATGTACGATCGCTGTATAGGGCCGGACATTTGACGACAGTGATATCGAGTCTTGAGCGGTATCAATTGAATATAGCTGCGATTCAAGAAACTAGATGGCCAGGGCAAGGAAACCTAAAAACAAATAATTGGACCTACTTTTACAGTGGTGGACTGGGGCATCAAGCAGGAGTGGGCTTCATCGTGAATGACAAACTCCTACCTAACGTAAAACGCTTTGAAGCAATTAACGACAGAATATGCTATCTAGAATTAAAATGTAAATGGTACAATCTAGTCATAATCAATGGTTAGGCCCCTACCGAGGACAAAAATGAGGAAATTAAGAATGAATTCTATGAAAGACTGGATACTATATGTGACCTACTACCAAACAACAAAGTAAAAATAATACTTGGAGATTTTAATGCTAAGATTGGTAAAGATCCCCTTCTTCAGTCCGACAATAGGGAAAAATAGCTTACATACAAACTCAAATGACAATGGTTCAAGACTGGTAAATTTTGCTATGGCACGAAATATGGTAATAAGTAGCACTATCTTCCCTCATAAAAACATCCATAAGCAAACGTGGGTTTCGCCTGATGGACGAACGAGAAACCAGATAGACCACGTAGCAGTAGATGGTAGAATTAAAAGATGTATAATGGATGTACGTAGCATGAGAGGTAGTAGCGGAATATCAGACCATTTCATTGTGAAAACAAAAGTCAGATTTAGAATATCTATAAAATGGAAAGAACAAAAATCACCAGTCAAAAAGCTAAACATTGAACATCTAAAGAATTCTCAGACAACAGAAATATACAAAAATAGGTTAAATGATGCACTGCGAGCAGTAGAAGAGGAGAGCAATATAGATGATATGTGGGAAAAAACAGAGAAGTCAGTGAAGAAAATAGCAGAGGAAGTTCTAGGATTTCAAGGGAAACGATCAATAAATAAATGGTTTAACGAAGAATGCAAAACTGCAATGGCAAAAAGAGACAAAGCAAGAACAATAATGTTAAGAGATCCAAGTGAAGCCAATAAACGAGAATTAGCACTAAAACAAAGAGAAGCAAAACAGATAATTAGAAAAACAAAAGAATGTGGGAAAAAGCCAGATAGAAACCATCGAAAACAGCTACAAAAATAATACAAAACTATTCTTCGGAAAGGCAAACGAGATTAAAAATGGATTTAAACCAAGATCAAAAATAATGAAAGATGACGAGGGAAATTTAATTACCGTTAGAGAAGAAGTAACAAAAGAATTCAAAAAGGTTTTTAAAAAAATGCTGAATGTTTCAACTCTAACAGAAACAAACGATAATGATGTTGCCACAGTAGAACAATACTTAGAAGAACCCTCATTAGAAGAGGTTGAAATGGCGGTCGAAATGCTTAAGGGAGGAAAGGCACCTGGAGAAGACTCAATAATGTCGGAACTTTTAAAGCAAGGTGGAAGTACTGTAATGCTACGCCTAAAACAACTGATAAACAAAGTATGGAAAGAAGAAACAATACCAAAACCATGGCGGGTCTCAGTACTGTGCCCAATATATAAAAAAGGAGATGTAATGGACTGCAAAAACTATAGAGGTATATCCCTACTTAACACATCGTATAAAGTTCTCTCGAACATAATTCTAAATAGACTAAAACCATATGCTAAAGAGATAATAGGAGACTACCAAGCAGGTTTCATAGCTGGAAAATCCACCACTGATCAAATACATATTATCAAGCAAATAACTGAGAAGAGTCACGAGTTTGATAAAGATGTGTACCTATTATTTGTTGACTTTAAACAAGCCTACGACTCGATAATAAGAAGTACGCTGTGGAACGAAATGATCCAACTAGGAATCCCAGCTAAGCTCGTCAGAATGGTGAAAACATGTATGGTAGACTCAAGGTGCAAAGTGAAGTTCAACTCAACAATATCAGAGGAATTTACAATAAATACTGGGGTAAGACAGGGGGATGCTTTGTCTCCGGTCTTATTTAACATCGCCTAGGAATCGGTAATTAGAAGAATAATGCAAAACAAACCACAAGGTTTGAATATAGGACAAGAAAAACAGATAACATTAGCCGCTTATGCAGATGATGTAGTCGTAATAGCAGAGACAGAGGACAGCCTAAAGAGAACAACCGAAATGTTGAGTGAGGAAGCGGGAAAGATTGGGCTTATTATTAATGATAATAAAATCAAATTTATGATCATATCTAGGAGAGAACATCCACAAAGTGCTATAACAATAAAAGACATGTCATTTGAAAGAGTTTGGAACTTTAAGTACTTAGAAGTAGACATAAATTCACAGGCAGATAGCCACGCAGAAATACACAGGAGAATCTCAGCTGGCAACAAATGCTACTACTCATTATTCCAATTATTTAAATCCAAAAAACTATCAAGAAGAACGAAAATAAGACTTTATAAGACCCTCGTTAGACCAATAGTACTATACGCCTGTGGAGCATGGGCATCTACCAAATCAGACGAAAACAAATTAATGATCTTCGAAAGAAAAATTTTACGTAGAATATTTGGTACAAAAAGAAATGAAGAAGGTATCTATGAAATAAGATCAAATAGAGAACTGAACGCTTTATATAACGAACCCAATATAGTTGCCACACTCAAGAGCCGAAGAATAAGATGGGCCGGACACGTATGGAGAGCAAAAGACCAACTTCTATGGACCATCACGAAATGGAAACCGAACAAAAGTAGACCAAGAGGAAGGCCTAGACAACGTTGGGAGGACCGAGTTAAGGAAGACATTAGGATGCTGGGAGTCATAAATGGAGAGGAACTGGCAAAACATAGAGAATCATGGAGGGAGATAGTGGAAGCGGCAATGGGCCTAAATGGCCTAGAGTAAACCAAAAAAAAAAAAAAAAAAATGTTACTTTTGATAATTTCGAACCAGTCATTTGTAATATTTTACACTAACAGTTATCAACCTAACAATGTTTCTAATCTCTCAATGGATATAGAATAAATACAAAATTCTAATTCAAAACTGAATTAGACAAAACAAAACTGTATTCTAATTCTAACCGGGGCATAGGCAGCTCTCGCCACCCACTAGCTACGGCCCTGGATAACAATCAACTGAACTGGACACTAAACAAATAATCTTTTATTCTATATCAACTATCATCTTTATTGGCATCCGGTCGATATCTAGCGGGTTATACGGTCGATACAGGTTTATAGTATTATTTATACTTATTATTTACACGAAAATTATAACGAGATATGAGAGGTAGTTTGCAGATAGCATATTGCTGGAAGTATAACGTCCTTTTAATATATTTTTATTTCGATAGGTTGAAATATGTATCCATAGTTTTTAATTTTAAATTTGGAAAATTTGTCAAAATATGCAAAATAAGCATAAACATTTTAAAATATGCACTCTCCTGCAAATTCTATCAAATATGCAAAAATATGCACATTCAAATTTTAGATCTGATATGATGGCACCAAGAAACGAATTTATTTTTCACTCTGCTATATTTAAAAATTATTATCTACTATTAACTGAAATTAGTCTCTTTAAAAGGTAACCAGAAATTTATTTTAAAACATGGGATATAACATATAAAAATTTTTTACTATAATACTACATATCATTTTTTTAAAATTTAAACATTTAATAGTTAATAAATAAACTTTGTAATTTATATTCTTTTTTATTGTACCTAATGTAAATTAATAAACAAATTAATAAATATTAATAAATGAATAAATTATCTTGTATCTTATATGTATCTCAGCTACCTATATCTCGTATCTAGTATCTTTAAAAATATCGAAGTATCTTGTATCTTGTATTAAGATACTTTTTTTTTAGGTATCTTGCCCAGCCCTGGATGTTACCAGGGGTGTATTTAGATAGGGGCCATGGGTCCTGTTGCCCAGAGCGGCACATTTTTAAAGATTTAGATGGGCGGACAATTTTTATTTTGTACTTTACACACAAATACAACTTACGCAAATGATTTAGATTTATCTAAATGATTGTGTACAAATTTTAGGCCATATAAAAAATATTGAAGTTAAGCTTACAACAATACAGATGTTACAGTTTATAAGAGAACACAATTTTACTAGTGTTTATCCTTATGCTGGAGTAGCTTTACGTATTTTGTTGTGTACACCATCTACAAATTATAGTGCAGAGCGTTCTTTTCCCACACTAAAAAGAATAAAAAACTATTTTCGCTCTAAAATGGCACAAGATCGGTGCTTGGCTTTAGTGGTATCAACAATTGAAACTGAAATAATCACTTTATTATATTTTGAAAAAATAATTAATGATTTTGCTAGTTCTGAATCAAGGAAGAAAAATATTTAAATTTTGTATTTATATTGTATATCTAGCAGTTAATATAGGTTTTAATAAATAATATTAATTAGTAACAATATTTTTTTTTGGCTGGAAGGGGGGGGGGGATATGTGTTGCCCTTACCCTGAAATTCTCAGCGGCAAATTATTTTGCCGCCCTCAAGTTCACGAGGTATTGAAATTATAACGTTTTTTTTTCAAATCCACTCAAATATTCTTGTGTACGTTTGTGGGAAACAAATTTTGGTCCCGACAAATGAAAACCGTAAATGTTGATGTTCTATAACTACACTGCGCACTAAATCGAGTCGTATCGCGTACGTGAAAAATATGCAGAATCCGGAAGGGCCACCGTTCACGTTGAACATGACCGTAAATAATTAATGGTAATGTGGTTTTGCACTCACTTTGGCGCGATTTTCTTCCATTTTCGGTAGTACGTAGGGGACGATTTCGTCTTCATCGTCACCGAACGTACTGACTTGTTCTGTCGTCACGCGGACACTCGTCGCCGAGTCGACCACGTCGCACATCAGTGCAGAATGCGCCTGCTCGCTAGCTACTTCGATGACGTTGGACGCGACTTCACCGGTGGACGAGTAAATCTGCGTACACGTGTCAACGAATATTGCGCAGAAATCGCCGCACGCGAAGTCGCGTTTGGCCACTCGTGTGCCAACAGTGATGACGGGGTCCGTTTGCGAACCGCATTCCGTAAAGGATACGGGACTGGTAGCCGTTCAACCACCGATGTCATCGCGAACCAGAGGGCCATCTCGTGGTTCTTCCGGTCCTGTGCAGCAACCAAGATGCGCGAAACCCCGACGGGCTAAAGCGGGAAAAGTACGAGCGAGATGATACGTTAAGAAAACCCCAACGGAGATCGAAAGGTGTCGTAGCGCAAATAGAACCTCGACCATACGCACCTTGATCCTCTGTTAACCAGATCAGGAACCGTGGCCATCCGCAGATTAAACAGAAGGTAATCAACTGCAATCGCTCGTCGTTCCTGTCCGTCTCCTGAGTAGGACTACTACGGCGATCGGAACTGAAAAACACATAAATATCATGCATTTCAAGCGCAGAGGCTCTATCGATCGAACGTCAGACGCAAACACTTCTCGACTGAGCAGAAAAATCGTTGTTACCCGTTCGCGGCGTTTTATTGCCGTATCGTATGACGTGTTATGGTACTGTCGTATAGATCCGTTTACCTAATAGTCAATCCCATTTTCTTGAGATGAGTTAATGTAGTTGATAGATTGATAAGTTTACACTTGAGATACCTTGACGCAAAATCGTTCTGCTGTTACGCAAGGCAATGTCGAATGTTATCGTAATCATTTATTCAACAATTATAATAAAGTTGCAATATATTTGCCAGGTAACGTTTAAAGTAGGTTACGTAATCCATATCGTAAATGGCCAGTGCAGAAAAAATACACAACTTGAAATCAAATTTATTAGTTAAATAATTATAAATAAAATGTTATTCTTTCTGCATATAATACTAATGTATCTATGGAATCTCGTAATCGAAATCACAAAGATATACTAGATGTATTTGTAAAACAGGATGCAAAATTAATAGATGTACTTGTAAGAAAATTAATATTTTATAAAATTCAAATTGACACGGTATAATAATACCGTTTATGTGAATATAAATAGTTATGTATAATTATTATGAACCTAATTTTAATATTTCGCTAAACAAAATATCTACATTACATATCAGTATTAAATATTAATAATATTAGGTAATTTCCTATTCATAGTTGTAAATGTGCCAACAAAATATTCGATTTTTACAACATCTCCTATGTTGTCAATTAATGCCTAGGCATTGATGATATTATCTATTAATATTAATCGTTTAAAATATTAGCTAAGCATTTTTGTTATTACCTAATTTACATATTTTACGATAACATATATGACATATATATACCTATTCAGTATATATTAAATATTAATTGTTGGGTATTATTTTATTTCAACTATTTTGCACGGTGCCCCGCAATTTGTAGCGCCGGTCCTGACTAAACACAATTTCTGGGGATCGAGATTCATCACCACTAAAGAGCGTGATTTGTTCGAATCTACCAACAAAATGAAAGCACAATCTATCTCAACTAGAAAATCTACTAACTGGCCTACTGACCGAAAAAAATTACCTGATCTAATTGATTTCTATATAATGAAAAGAGTTTCATCAAATCATACAGAAGTAGAAGGTCTCATAGAACTACGTCAGATCACATCTCCGTGCTTCTTTCATTAAGCTTCAATGTAATAGTAAAACAAAAAAAAAACTCCACAGCAAATAAATTATCAAATTGGGATCTATTCAGAAGTACTCTCGAAAAACGATAACTCTTTTCACTCGACTAAAATCAATATTCGACATTGAAACTACGATAGAAAAATTGCCCAACGACATTATTAATGCGGCAGAAATAACAACTCCGATGGTTGGAAGTGATAGTTGCCAGATTACCTATCCACTAGAAATCTAAACTTACGGATCGATCCATAAACGATCCAAAATGTTTTAAGATCGGACCGACAGTACGGTCCACGATCTACTTTATTAATTAAATATTATTTAATTACTGATCCGGTCCGGTCTAAAAATAATATGAAGCCGTCGTTCGGTCCAATTTTGGTCTTTGATTAACGTTTAAGTGCGGTTCGAATCGACTAATGTCCCCTGGTAAAATTTGAAGTCCGGTATAGTTCTTAAAATAACGGACCGTGCAGAGCACTAGTTACAGCTATTGCCTCTTTAGATATTTATATTTTCCACGAAATTAAGACGATATTTAATTTGTTTTTATAAAACGATGGAAAAGGACCTCCTCCCATAACAAATTTAAAACTTCCTTTTCATATAAGTGTTCTCCCATATTAATTATTAATTTGTATAATACTCGTAGGTTATATAAATGAATATTAATTTTGGTTATTAATTAGTTTAATTAATTTTAATGGCAAAGGTATTTTTATTTTATATAGGTAGGTATATACATATTATTTTACACATTGGGCTGTGGATACCACCCTATGTGTCTCTTACCCAGTACCCACCCACCACATAATTCACTATGGCAGTCGCCATACTTGAATATAGGGATCGGCGCCACTGCCTATGGTATCTTTCGAGGTGTATGATACGCGAAACTGGAAACACAAAATCATTGTGAACGAGACAACACAAGCAATGTTTGTAAACTTGTATTACCTATCTATTATATAAAATTATATAATGATATTTTTTTACAACTATAGGAGAAAAATTCAACCCAAAAGAAGGGTTATAAGGCTGCCTATCCTATCACCCTATATGTACAACTATATTAAGAAGGTCTTGCCGCTTCAGTAAGATTACCAACTATAACCAAATATAATCAAAGGAAAATTTGAATGAAAAAAAAAAAAGATCTGTTAGGAAAAAGGAAAGCAGTTGGAAATAATTTGGTTAAAATGGCAGATGAGATTCTGTATCGTGTGGAAAATAATAGAGACAGCTTGAAAGATAGGTGGGGAAATAGGTCCTATATGGTGGCAGGTAAATACCACGATCAGACGTCTAAAATATTAAATCTAAATTACGGTTGCTTTGGGATTACAAGGGTAATATATTTGTGCCGAGTAACAAAACTGTGTACTAGAAAAGACCAATTTAATTGCCAGGCGTTACGGAGAAGCTTACGATGAATAGGAAGGAGATTGGAAGTAAGAATTTTATAAATAGATAGATGTGTGAATTATAGTGTGAAAAGCAAAATAGTCAGCTCGTTCATTGTCGGCTATACCGATGTTTTGAACCCATAGAAAATTAAAAATTTTATCAATGAGGCTTGGACGAAACATTAGAGATTTAATGATGAGAATTAAGCGAGACATAGAATAATTGAACAAGTCTTAGGAAATAGCGGAGAAGCATGATTTTGAGTCAGAAATAATGAGAAAGTTTTTGGAATCGTGGGTAAAGATGAACTGAAAAGCGTTTATTAATGGATCACATTCAGTGGTAAAGAATAGAACGAGTAAATTTAGTTTTTAGAAAAATACATATTCAGAGTAGGAATAAAAAAGGAGAGCCAGTTAAGCTAGCCAAAACAGAACCATCAATGAATACTAAAAGAAAGCTTTGGAAGTTGAATAACATAAAATCGTTTAACAAGGAATCAACAAAAGAATTAAAGAGGCGAGATAATGCATTAGGAAAGTAATCAAGGAAGTTGGGAGGAACGGTAACTTTGAGGATATGAATTAATGCAAGGTACGGGTGTCGTAAAATTGCAACCGAAATTTTAAAAGGTAAATTTCTGAGGTGAAAGCTGAAAAGAAGTAAGCGACGAAGGCTAAGATAGGAATTCTAAGAAATTTTAATGGACAGTATTTTTTTTTTTTAATAGTATTCAAAAAATATTAATTAGGTGAAGATATGTATTTTAGCAGAAATTTTCCAACAAAACCTCAACTTCTTAGTTTGATTGAGAGACAAGCATATCTCTCCTCTTAACTAGCTAGAGGAGATAAGTGCAAGAAATCGATGTAGATAAGATACTAAAATTAAATTAATTTTTTTCCGTTGAGTGAGAGAAGCGATGCGAAAATAAATGATCCGTAGTCAGTTTTAGCTCTGATGACTTCGTTAAAGATTTTATGATGACAAGATTGATGTTACCCTCAACTAGAGCCAGCTGTAGCTGTGAGAAAATTGGATCAATGAGAGATTACATGTTTGAGAAAATTGAAATGTAGAACCCATCTATTCAGGGTTGAGTTTAAAGTCGAGGTAAGCGATCAAGGATGAAGATGGTATAATTTGATAATTAAATAAGATATGAGAATGAATTTATATTTTCCTGCGAGTGAAAATCATTACTGACTCTTTATTAGAACAATAGTGGAGGTTGCGGCAAAGAGTTTGGATGAGAGTGTAATGAAGGTGTTGGTGTAAACAATTTGTTAGAAAGAAATACAACTACATCGTCCGTATAAAGAACAACTTTGAAATTCTGAGAGATTAAAGAGAGCTATATGAGGGACATATTACATTAAATTACAGAGAAAAGCTCCCTTGAAGAAGGTCTCTTTATGTTAGACTATATAAGAAGAAACTGGAAGGAGAAATGATTGTTGAGGAAACAGTGAAAGATAAAATTACATATAGAATTTAGTATGTGTAGAGAAATGAGGAGGAAAACCAAGGTGGGGATATGTACTAAATCAAAAACGCCTTTAATATCTATGAATGATGAACTTAGGAATTCTTTATTGCAAAAGAACTTATAAACCAGGCCAACG
This sequence comes from Sipha flava, assembly GCF_003268045.1. Taxonomy (NCBI): domain Eukaryota; kingdom Metazoa; phylum Arthropoda; class Insecta; order Hemiptera; family Aphididae; genus Sipha; species Sipha flava. The sequence continues at coordinate 96,201 of NW_020272852.1, read as the reverse complement.
AAGGACAACAGACATTCCATGGTCCCATACCGCGTCGGAATACAAATAGGTTATTAGGGACAAAGTTGTATTTTTATAGAAACCAATCTAGATAAGTTTTGATTATACTCATATATTCCACAATTTTACAAATATCAAAAGATAATGCGATAGGCTTATAAGCAGAAGAACACTATTGAACTTAAAGATAGGAATTACATGATACTGGTTCCAAGAATCTTGGATCGTATCAGATTAAAATTAATATCAGTATTAAGAAGAAATGTAACTACAAATTTAAATGCGAAACAAAGTAGACTTGTAAAGTAAGAACTTTATAATTGTCAAGAATCGGGTGATTTCAATCATTCTGAGGTGAATTTACTCAGAAAAAATATAGGTACACGAAGCTTAAGGATAAGAAGAAAATAATATTTAGATAATGTTCGATACATTATAAGAAAATGTAATGGATTTAAATTTGACAGGGACATAAAAAAATATTTTTATGAGATCAGTCCAAGTTCGATAGGAAAAATTAGAGTAACCTTCTTTGTTTTTAAATTTGATGTATTCTAATATTGTAATTATTTTTAGTATCTGAAAATAAGGTGAGCCTCATTTTTTAAACTCAATCGTTCCCTCAATTCCCAGGTAAAATAAAGTTATGAACCCTAACGTGTTACTGGTCTACCATCAATAAAACGACAACTAACAACTAATGAAGAATACGTAGTATGTCCAATAAATACGTATATACATAATATGTTTAATAATAACCATAATTAGATAAAAACGACAGTGAATATTGTTTTAAAATTTGTAAATCCTACATAATAATAATATTATTATATTAAATTATTTACAAAAATATATATTTCAAGTTATATAAAAATTATAAATATTTTAGTTTCCTTTTTTTTAATGCAGTTATTTAAAAAAAAAAAATAAAAAAAATATTTAATAAAAAAAAATTCAAAAGATTTGTTCAATTTTTGGACTAGAAAAATTGAAATTTTTTAGTGGAAGGTAAAAGAAGATAGTTTTTCATTAACCTATAGTCCTCTTAAAGACGTTTCTATATACTCATATAATATATGTATACATGTGTATTGTATATTATGTATTTATATATTATGTATACAAAAAATACCCTATGTTAAGTTTAGAAATATCAATCACATATTATTTATTGCTTAAGAGTTTGAAATATGAAATATTTATTTGTATGCATGAGTTAAAAATTATTTTCATTGAGTACTATAATTTGTAAATTCTAATATGATTAATTACGCTTTCAATTAATCTCAGTCTTAATTTTTTTCCAGTGTTATTCAAAAACATATTATTGTAAGTAATAATAATGGTGATACAATATTTACAAAAATAAAAATTAAAAAAAATCAAGTATAATAGAAACCATTTATTTTATCAGCTGAAACAACAAATTGGTAATTATAATTGACATTTGGTGGTTTTAATAGAAATTGGTACAATTGAAAATGGAAGAGATATTTGTTAAAATATATTTCCTTTTCAAATCATTATAAATGGATTCTATTATACTTAAATAAAAAATATTAGGAATATATTTGTGCCAAATTTGTTTTAAAATGTTATAAGTCTCATAATAACTTTATAGATCAGCGGTTCTCTAACTGTGGTACGCGAAAGACTACATGGTGGTACACGAAAGGCCATATGGTGGTAGAATGGAAATTAAAAATTCAATATTTAACTCATATATTAATTTAAAAACACTAATAAATTTGTATAAATAAATAAATAATTATTTTATTTTAGTATTTTACTGCCTTTTTGTTTAAAATAAATATATTTAACTATGTAAAGTTTATATGGTTTTATTTTTTATCATTAATGGTACGTGACTGATTGATAATATACTTAAGTGGTACGAGAAAAAAAAAAGTTTGAGAACCATTGTTATAGATAATCAAAAACTAACAGTCATAATTTTAACAATATTTATAATTTCATGAATTGTAAATTTTTGGTAAAAATATTATAACAAAAATAAAACAAATTAAAACAAAAAAATATAAATATTTAATTTAATGAATTAATAAATAACAGAAAAGTTAATTTTTACAATAAAATATTTTAAATTAATTTAACTAATTAAATCTGAGACACTATTTTTATACTTAGAAATAATATGATATTTAAGCAGTCTTTGTTTATTAGATGCAGAATTTTGAAATTGGTAAAAACAGCAGATGTTGGATAATAGACTTTCATTTAATGCCAAATCAGGATATCTCTGTATAGCGTCCTCCAATAATGATATTGCATTATTTAGTTGGCCTTCATAAAATAAACAAGTAGCCATATTGTTCAACACCTGTAATAAATGCACCAATATGTTATTGCTATTAAATAATAAATTAATTAAAGCAGTAGATAAATTTTAGTCACCATAACATTATTGGAATTCAATACATAAGCATTTTCAAAATGTTTGTATGCTTCTTTATAATTATTTTGAGCAATGGCTAATAATGCAGCATCTATTAATTCACGGTAATCAGCTTTATTTTCACTATTTGTTTCTCTATAGATATAGAAAAAAATTAACATAAAACAAAGTGAATTTATTTAGTATATTTACTGAATTTGTGGTTTTAATCGAGATGATTTAAGGAAGTATCCATGAGCTTTTAGATCACCAACTTGCAAAAAAATACGGCCCATTGCTGATAAAAGAGAACGAGAATGATCTGTAGTATACTTCAATCTTGGAGTTTCAATAAGGTCTTTTAATAATTGAATTGCGAGTTTGAAATCCTAAAAATAAAAATTTAAAAGATTAAAATTAATTTTAATTTTTAATGAGATTTAAAATTATAATCGACCTTTTGATTTAATGCACAATTAATACATGAATGTATTACTCTAGCTTCTCTTGTGTACCACAATACTTTTGTTGTGTTTCGATCTTGGACTGTTAATTCTACATTTCGACCATCTTCAGCCAGACCATTATCTAAATTTTTAATGATCTAAATGAAAAAAAATATTCATTAATAATATCAAAAATAAATACTACCATTAGGGATTATAATACATACTTTTCTAACACCGATAAGCACTTCAAATAGTTTTTTATAAACATTAGTTGATGGTGTTACATACTGAGGAAGTTCGGCCAGTAAAAGTCTAAAGCCAAATGGTACAAGCGAACCATACTTATTACCATACAGTTCTTTATACCATTGCATATAGAGATCTGGGTGATCTAAATCATCCCAAGCCAAGGCTTCTTTGCTGGCTATTTTCCATGCACAGATTTTCACCAACAATGAAAATCTAGTAAACCATAACTAAAACACAAGAATTGATTAAATTTATCAATACAACACACTCAATATCAATTCTTAAGAACACTATTATGAATGGGTATTACCTGAAGGGAATGTTTTGTGTGTTTACTAGCATAGCCCATTTGTCCAGGACCTTGACCATACATTGCCAACAATCTAGTTGTCAAATTTAATGCTTCAGAATAGTTTCCATCTTCAATTAACAATTTCAAACCTCGCTCATCTTGAGTTACTTCTTCCGTAGTTTTACTTTTAAACGCAGCTGCCTCATTTTCACCAAGGTATGATACAAGAGCTTCATATGTTTTATTCGTCTATAAAAAAAAAACCTTATAACTGAACATTATTATACACAATATATACTGTGGTGTTCCTATTAATTTGCTGATTGTATACTGCACTGATGAGTGTTTGAATATGGAAATTGTTATGATTTAAACAGTAGTAGTAGTAGTGGAAAAGGGTTTGTAAATATTAACAAAAAATTGAAACATAAATTTTTATTTTTTACAGAAATTAAAATTATTTAAATACATTGATACCATTGAAATACACAATAATGTCAATAATTATTTCATAGTAATACAGTGATCGTCTCAGAAAAAATTGAACGTCTAAGATAAAATAATGCCAAAATTAAAATTTGTAGAACTTATTACATTTAATTACATTTAATACTTCTATTTGAAATGCTTGAGATATGAGAGTATACACAGTATACCCGTGAACTTTCAAAATAATGTTGTTGGCGTGTATGTAGAATACCCGAAGGGGATACTACTGAATATACAAATATAATATATATATAAATATATTATTGTTATACAGTAAAATTTATCTATAAAGTCATTAATCTTGGTCCTATTTACTTCTTCAATTAAATTTAAGACAGTGTGTATGAATATAAACTATTATTATATTAATATTTATATACACATACAAAATTAACATTTTCAACTCCTGGCATTGTTAACATGTCTCTGGGTAATGTATGATTCATTTGTGAAGCTTTTTCAAGAATATTTTTTGTTTTAGTAGATGGTATCCAAGCAAATCGTCTTCTCTCGTCTTCTGTCGGAATAGAAGATAGTTCCAACTCATGACTGAATATATTCAAAGGATCAATACGATCATTTCCAGTGTTTAAAAACGAAACTGTAAAATGTAAATATCATTGTTATAATACTTTAAAACAAAAAAATATAAAATCAACACATTAAAATTCAATAATTTATTCCAAAATATAATATACTTTTATGAAATTTGATTATTATCTATACATTGTATTATTAGTGTATTAAGTGAGATATTAAGTACCATTATAAATAATAAAATACAAATTATACAAAGGACCATCACTTTATATCAAAACTCAAATGAAAAATATTTAAATTTATGTATATTCCCAGTAAAATTATACAAAACAATCAACAGAAAATTATGGTAAGTCATAAGATTAACAACTTAGAAGTAACTTTTGTAATGGCTGATTACATCGGTACAAATATAAAATGTAAGCTGACCTTCTCGGATTTCAAATCCAGGACTATTAGTATGGCCATTGTCAGAAGATTTGATTATATCAAATATGTCTGTCTTTTTAGTTTCTATTTGCTGAAATATACGACAAACAGCTGGCTCTTCTCGTTTAGTGTCAGTTGCAGCGTGTGATGATATATCGTCAAACAAGTTAGAAGATGGTGATGGATCTTTAAAGTACTCATTAATCGCAGGTCGTAGTTCAGGTGTTTTCCTATCCATATTTCGGTAAAAAATAAACTATTAAATTTTTAAAATTCACAGTGACATTTTTAAAAAATTATCAACTTCTTATCAAATATCCAAATTAAATTATCAATACCTAATACCTAATTTTCTAAATAAAACAGCTGACAAAATCCCGTTACTTTTATTTTTAATACATTAAATTGTATAATGTATATACAATTATTTTTTATCAATCAAGTGGTTCAATTTTTTTTTTTTTTTATTCTTTTTTTCTTAGAATGTAGTATTTGTGTTTTTTGTGTATGTGGACAAAAATGTGAGCGCTCCTGATTAAAGTACAAAAGATTACTTTTACATTCTAATTACCTACATTTTAAAACATAATTAATTATTTATTGTAACATTGCGTCTTCTATATAGTTAAATATTTTATATTAAAATAAATTTCGATATTCGATTCTGTGTACCTGCGATTTTTTTCCTCTATAGGTAATTATAGATTGGTGTTATAACAATTGTACATAAGCATATCTACATCGTATTTATGGGTATGAATTTTAATTATTTATCTTGTGTTGAAACAGAATAAAATGGAGATAAGTATAATGCCATCAAAATGTTTGAATTTAGTAATGGACGAGTCGCACACCAATTCTAATAGTAATAAAAAAATTATGAACACAACCATGCCTACTGTTTCATCATTGTCAAAATCAGTAAAACGAGCATTAGAGTCTGGAACTACAATAATTCCTATTTATTCAAATTCCAAGTGAGGACATTCAAATATAAAATCATGTTTAGTATATTGATTTCCTTCACATATAAATGTAAATATTTTCGATTTCAGACAAGTCAAGTTAGAAAACGGAAATTATGGACGTATGGGCAAAGGTGCAATAAATAACTTTCCAATTAAACTGCCTGCCACTCTGTTAGCTGAGTGTACTGTAGAAATTTCAAATTTACCTAAAAATAATTTTTTGTAAGTATAGTTTTCTTTACATTTATTTAAATATCGACACATTTTTCTATTTATCTTTATCAAGTTTCGATAAAAAATAAATAATTTTCTTTCTAGTTACAAACCAGTTCCAATGCTTACAGATAAAATATTAGTTAGAGAATAATATTTCTGTGATTGATTTTAATTCTAATTTGACTATTTTTCTAATTTTACCCAAAGTAAGTTAAAACTAACTCATTATAAGAGTGATAAAATTTCTTTTTTCTTATTAATAAGTGATTTTTATTTTATTTTTAATGTTTAAATATTTAATTTATGTAAATATATTAATTATTAATGTTTTAAATTGTCTTATTTTTTCCATATAGGTTATTTTAGTTAACTAAATGTAAATAGTCTAAACATGTAACCAAAATTATTCAAATTTTTAGAATTTTAAAATATTTAATAATTTATAAAACATTAATTGGATTTTTCATTAATTTATCAATCAGTACAAAAATAATATTTTTCAATGTTCCATTAATTACTTACATAAGAAATGTATTGTTATACTACAAATAAGTTTCATCATTAGTTCAGAACCTAATAATAAATATGAAATTGTTATAGGCTATAAAAGAATAAATTTGAAATACCATTATTAAGAATTATATTTTTATAGTTTTTTTTTTTTTGTACTCTTTTAATAAATTTTTCATTTGTATTTTTTTCTGCAGACAACATAATGAAAAGAGCTTAACTATTACAAAGAGTAACTTAAAGAACTGTCAAAACAAAATTGCAGTTGAGAAACAGGTAAAATATTGTATAATACTATGTGGAGATCTGGAGATGTGCCTTTTCAAATTCTTGTACACATTATTGTTTTGTTGAATGATTGTATATATTTATAAATATTTTTTTTTCTACTTTAACAGTGAAATAAATTTGCAAACATTGTAAAAACTTTAATAAGAATAACATTAGGTTATGTTGTAATATCAGCTTTGTATTTGTATTTTATTTTGTGATATAGCTGAAAGCTACAGAAAAAGAAGTAACAGAAATAGATATTCGTGATATGATGACAAGTGTTGAAGCCGTTTACTCTGATGATGAAGATACTCCAAAACCTATAGAACCTGATTTGGAAATTCAACAATCAGAAAATCTTTTTCCATTTTCATGTGAATATTGTCCAAATAAATTTAGTAACCGTGGTGCTCTCTGGCAACATACTGTTGCCTCTCATTCTATTGAAAAAACATGCGAATGTAATTTGTGTGGACGTAAATTTTACCGTAATTGCAGTCTTGCATTACATATGAAAAGCCATTCAGATGAATATAACTGTGCATGTTCTATTTGTGGCCGTGAATTCAATCGATTTACATTATTACAACGACATGCAAAGCTTCATTCGGAGGTAGCACAATACAAGTGCACAGCGTGTAATAAGTCATTTGAAGATCTTAACACATTACAGTTACATGCCGTTGAACATAAAGACAAATTGGCATGTGAACGGTGTGATGCTGTATTTACTACTAAGGAATCATTGGACATACACTCAGAAGCAATGCATGGTGAACAACGAGAAGATGTCATACAAGACAGAATGCATGGTGGTGAAAAATCATATGCATGCCGTTTTTGTGGTAAAACTTATGGGGCCAAAGCTATTGTTAAGAAACATGAGCTCATTCACACTGGTGAACGATTAAAATGTGACGAGTGTGGTATTGAGTTTACACAGAAATCATCACTAATGCGTCATACTAAACGTATTCATCCTACTGCCAACACACCATAGATAAATAAAATAAGTGCCTTAAAATTCCAATATATATAAAAATTAGATTTTATAAATGGTAATATATATATTACATAATATATATTTTATTTATTTGCAGAACTTATAAAAATATTTATGATTAAATATTATTTTACTATAGAGCAACATTGACAATTCCACCGTGAATATGTTTAACTTAACTATTTTTATTAAAGGAATGATAAATTTATATCTTCAAATTAAGAACTGAATTCTACTTATTTAAAATACTTGATACATTTTACTTTAAATTATGTTTACTCATAAATGACTGCATTAATTGTATCCTCTATTTTATAAATATTCTTAAGTATATAAATACTCGCGTTTACACTAATTAAAACTACTTAAGTGATTTTCTATAAGACTTGATAAAACTGCCTGTCCATGACTGTTGTTACGTTTTGAAATTAAGTATGAACACATTTTTATTTTTACTCTAATTGATGGTTAGTTATAAGTTTTTAAAGAAATTTAATCTTTTAATATCCAGGGTAATCTATTACTGTGATATGTAAAGACAGGTGCTAGAATTGGGTATTCTAGATAAGTTGTATGTGTTATAAATATATGAATACCCAATCCATAATTTACATTTACAACAATTTTGATTTTTGTTTTTTCTTCTGTGATAATTTTAGAAACTGAGATTTTTAGGTGTATAAATATTTTATTGTTAGTCCCAAAGTCTGTTTGAAAGTGCAATTTATTTTATTTCATTTGGTTATAATTGAATACAATTTTATTTAGATTTAACTATTTTTAATTAGATTTAGTTCCCTCATAATTTTAATTTATGGTAAGTTCAAATCAATTTTAAATTGATTATCACAATCTTAATTTTATTATTTGTTAATATTTGTTGCTCTATACTTATGGTAGTAATTTATCACATTATTATAATTATGAAAAATATATTCTTGTCATAATTAAATACTAAATTTAAATTTATTTACATTACATTACTTATGACAATGCATTTGAAATAGATTTAACTACTTGGTAAATACTTAACTGTTATTTTGAATTGTAAATATAAGATATATCCATAATACATCATAATAAAGCCATTGTTAAATAGATAATATTAATAATTGTATATCTATTTAAAATGTAAGGATGTTCTATTTACTCAACCTCAGTAAATTTGCCTCTTTAAAACTTGATTAATGTTGATACATATTTTCTACTATGGCCAATTAATTTTATAAATTTGTATATGTTAATTTATGATTATTATTATTTATACATAGTTTAAAATGTTGATGATAAGAATTCTATTTTATACTTGTAAATTATTGTATTCTGAAGTGCAAAAGTTGTTATTTATCAAATTATCTAAGTATGGGTTTTGTTATATTATTAAATCTAATATATACTTTAGTTAAATTGTTTAATATAAGGATATTATTAATATACTACCTAATACCTATGTATTTAATTACAACATACTGATCAATGTACATGTATTAACTTAAAACAAAATTATCGAAGTACATAGGAGAAAATTTATTCAATGTTAGTTTTCTCTGAACATAAATGACTGAATAGGATAATAATGTAAACATTTAAACCGACTGTAAACTCATCCATTGATAGTAAATCTATAAAGGTTTACCAAAATGTCACCTAACATTTTCCATTGAACTGATATTGACAATATTTTCAATGTTCCAAATCATTAAGGACTGTTTTCCAAATATTAAAAATATTTTTAATTATATTTATAAAAAATATATTTAGTTCATTTATATTGTTAATAATTTGTAAGATTATTTGAATAACCGACAATTTCAAAGATATTAATCAACACTGTGATTATTTTATTATTTTTATTATTATTATTATTATTATTATTTATTAGGTGCAATTAAAGAGACAAGAACAAATTATATTTTAAGAATATTATTATTATATTGTACGCGTATTTACATGTAATCATTATTGTTTTATTTGTCTGAAATAAAATTAAAACTCTTCGATTTATTGAAAATTTACTTTATTTTTATTTTAATACGATAATATTCGTGAAAAAAAAAACCAATCATCAATTATTCTAGAACGAACCGGTTACCATCAGAATTCGAAAGTCGGTAAACGGCGATCACTGAACTGAACGGTTGCACTAGATGACGCAACGTCTCAGAATAGATTATGAGTCATGGAGTAATTTTTAAATTGATCCGGGTCCTACTTTTCGACAACGAACGGAAACAACGTTGTTTACCGTCCGACTCCCGGTCGTTCTCTCGCACTATATCCGTGACGTGAACAGCGCAGTTGGCTCGCCGGTCCGGTGAGCGCGCCAACGATTTAATTGTACTCGTTAAACTGTGAAAATATTCGTCTCTTAGGTGTGCTACACTGTTATATGGGTAGGTTATCAATTAGTGTTGCGAGAACTGTTGCCGCTCGTTATCGATTTTTGTCTACGTCCGCCGACCGATCAACATTATTGTTTACGCCGAGAACGACACTTCGACAGTTTTCAAACTTCATTAAGTTTTCATCGGAATCGATCGGTCAAAATGATGGAGGAGGATGTGATAACGCCACCGGAATTGCAAAGGTGCATCGTGTGTTACATACGCAACAACAACGTCTATGATGCCACTCTGTTCGAGTGAGTTACTATTATTCAAGCGATGTAGTTGAGCGAGAGATGCTTCGACAACGATGTGTGTAATAATATCCCAACCGCGACGGTTTTGGTTATCAACTGTAAACTTTTCTAGACTATAAGGCCCTCCTCACACGGGGATACTCAAAAGAAACTGCAATCGTCTAGGTACTAAGAGACTGGGTGACTAGGTAACTATAGTTGCCGGTTATCTTCACACACAGTATATTAAATTTTTGTTTCTACTTTTTTAAACTAGTATTGTCCTACTATTTCGACAGTACAGTTCAGTTAAACATTTATGCAACTATAAAAAATATGCAATTAATATGCATTTTCATTGAAATATACAAAAATACGTAAAAAAAATTAACCATAGAATCTATACATTATGAAACATCGACATTTATAATCAAAATTATTATTCTAGGTGAATTGTAGAAGAATATGCATTTGTATATAAATCCGAGCCCTAATCATAATAATATATTAAAATATACATTCAAATATATAAACAAATTATAATTAATTAAAAATAATAAATTCTTTATAGTCATGTACTCAGAACCAATTATTATTATATTATTTTGTTATACATATTATTATTATTATTATTATTGTGATAATACTTGATTATTCTCGGCCTTACCTGTGAGCTTAACTTTTGAGGCTACTTCACTCCAAGCTTTTTCCGTTATATTTGTTTTGGAGTTGCTTTTTAAGGTATAATTATATAGCTCGGGATACTTTTCTATTTGTTGCACAAATTTTATATTAAAATTTTGATCCATGTTATATTATTTTATTATGCACGAAATAAAAATTACCAAGCAACTCGATCAACCAAAGTAGCGAGGTGACCGGCATGTCTAGTCACCAGTTGACTAGTCGCATCAGTTTATCAGTCATGGCGACTTTAGTAGCGCCGTCTGAATGATGCCATTCAAACATACACGAGCAGTTGCCTAGTTTCCTAGTACCTAGGCGATTGCAGTTTCTTTTGAGTATCCCCGTGTGAGGAGGGCCTAAGAGTTGAACTCTGACCAGCCTGGACTGAATGTTACGACAATCGGACACTGCGAAACTCTTAAATTAAGAAGAGACGTTTTCTTTTTTTCTTTACCCAACATTTTGTATTATAATATTTAATACATTATGTCCTTAGACTATCTAAAGAGAACCAGTAATTAAAATCTTTCTGGTATCTGAAAACTTATCCCTTAGAAAGTTGATGTATCTTAGTATCCAATGGTGTAGTCATAGAGAAACTATTGTCTTCCAACATTATGGACCGTGTTTATGTGCATGTGTATGAAGTATGCTAGGGTACTACTTTTGGTATTTAAGTATTTTAAAACATTAGAATTAATTAAATGTTGATGAATAACGGGTGTTTGTCTCTTTTACTTAAGCGTAGTCTCCATGATTACACTAAATTTTTAGTGGTTATCATGAATGTTGTGAAAAAACCTCGTCTAACGCTGTAATTTTATATACTATATTTTAATGAATATTATTAAAACTATTTTAAAATGCTGTAAATGCATTTATTAATTTGATGGTGGTGGAGGGAATGAAGGATGAACTCTTTAATGTTTTCTTACCTAACCTGCCCAAAAACATGTTTAATCCTTCCCATTTAAAAAATCTGGCTATGCTACTGTGAGTATCCAAACATTTTTCCATCTAAAATCTATACAACTATTTAAAACTAGGTTAGGTAACGACATGGTTGTATTAATCAATAATGTTAACAGTTTATTTGTTTATGTTTTAGATTCCCTGACAATGTGGAAACTCGTAAATTGTGGCTGAATGCTTGCGGATTTAATGTTAACATGGAAATTAGTCCTGACTTTAGAATTTGTTCCAAACATTTTGAAAGGGATTGCTTTCAACAGGTTCCAAATCCAAATTTAGAACACCATAATATACGTTTGGTTTTAAAACCAAATGCAGTTCCTACTAAGTTTAATAGAATGAGGTAAGCACAGATCCCAATAGTTTAGCTTTAAAATTATTACAGTTAGTACAGTTTTGTTAATTATTTGTTTGGATTTTCAGTGCACATTCCCACATTTCTGGTAATTATGGTCCAAGTTGTAGTAGAGTTTCTTCTAGTTCTAGTAGAGTTTCTGGACCTAGTAGAAGTTCTTCTGGTCCTAGTGGAAATTCTGTTTCTGATGAAGTTTCTTCTAGTAACATTCCAAGTATGTTACATTTAAATTATTTTTTTTATAATCTAGTGTTTATTGGATTAAATGACAATACTTCTATTTAACTTTTTGCTACAACTCTTGCACATTTTTTTATAATATAAAATTATATTTAAATGAGTTTATCAGTCAAGCTAATAATGGTTTTGCTGTCTTGGTAAAAATGAATCCTAGTGAATACTGCATTGCTTTCATTTATTTCATATACAATTTAATATTAATTTTAACATGTTCAATTATTTATATTTACAGGTAATAATGACATAGAAAAAATAATCACCATTAAAAATGTGATTGAATCATCTAGAGTTCCTATAGTTTTTCACAATATGCTAAATGATTGGGAACCCTTTAAATGGGGTATAGATGATTGGAAAACGAAATTGTATCGCCATCCGATTCACTGTAGAAAAGGAAAAATAACATGTACAAAAGTAAATTTAAATATAAATAAAATAAAAAATTAACCATTTTAATGAAAAATAGTTTTATTCATATATTATTTATTAGGAACCTTTATGGGAACATCTTTGTACTAATGAAGATAGTACATTTATTGAATTAGATAAAACTTCTGAAACTATTGAGACTCATGGAAATTGGTTATATTTTGACTATAAATACATTGGAGAAAAAATTGATGCTGACATATTTAATGTTTGTTGTTTTTAATAATTATAAAACATAATTTGTTTAATACTTATCTTTTTATATTTAGTCTGTATCATGGGATGAATTAGGTTATGATATGAGTGCTGAAGAGTCAACTTTATGGATTGGAGGTACTGGAGCTCATACACCATGTCACCAAGACTTATATGGTATTAATTTAGTGGCTCAAGTTTTTGGAAAGTGAGTTGATTTTGGTTCATATTGTATATTACTTTTTATTTTTTAATAGGAATAACTATTAGAATAAGGTATGATAATATGGTTTTATAATAAATAAAAATGTTATAAAAAATAATACGTTTTGCTATTTTTCAATGAAAATAAAATATAATTGTCCATTTTATTCAATCGTAGAGTTTAAAATTGTAATTTCATAGAAAACGTTGGATTTTAATGCCACCTGAAATGGAAAAATATTTAGAACCCACTAGAATACCTTATGAAGAATCAAGTTGCTATAGCAAAATTAACTTTTCATGTCCGGAAAATATTAAAAGTAATTTTATTAATTGTAAATAATGTTATCATAATAACAATTTTATATGTTACAGAAATTGATAAAAATTGCAAATATGTATCTGTAATTTTATCACCTGGTGATGTTTTATTCGTTCCACATAAATGGTGGCATTATGTAGAAAATTTAACTACTGCTGTTAGTATTAATGCTTGGATACAGGTTCCGAAACTTGACAATGTGGCTAGATTAAAAGAGTCAGTGGTTCGTTTCATGGCAGGCAGTGTTTGTAGTGTGACACTTGATACTTTACACAAACAACTCTTAAATCCAAATGAAGTAATTTCTGAGTACTATTTATTTCAATAGTATAATAAAAAGTTAACTGATCAGTAGAAAAAATTGTAAAAATTGATTTTTCCTATACTTTTTTTTAGCCATACTCACGGTTTATGACTCTAGAATCATCTCTTTTGATTGACCGATGTATTAAAGAAGTGGTATATATAATATGGATATAGTTCAAAGTTTTTTTTTAGTTATTTTTGTAAATTATGTTATTTAGATTGAAAATGAAAAAGATACTACAGATGAACCAAAAATATTAGATCCAGCATTACTTCCAAAGATACTTCCAAATTTGAAATATGAAGCACTTATACCAGATCAACACTTGTATAGAGGAGAATTTGACACTGTCTACCACAGAATTCATCATTCATTAACACCTTTAAGTTCTATGAGTAATACAGATATTAGTTTTAAATTATTAGATGCTTTTTGTAGTGAAAATGTTGTAAATGAAATTGTTAAGAATCTACTTAAAAAAGATTAGAAGCTCCAATTTCTTCTGAGATTTTGTGTAATTATGTAAAAAAAAAACAGTCTTTATATGAAAATTAGTGATTTTATTAAATTAAATAATATATAAAAAATACTCTGATATTAATGCTCTTGCTAGCAGTTTTATAATTATACTTCTATATCTATTTGACTCATAATACTTTAGTCATACTAAAATATATATATATTGACTACGTTTGAAAATTGTAAGTCGTTTTTCAATTTTTAAATGTATTTAAAAGAAGAAAAAAAATTCAAAAACTAAAAAAAATTTACCTGTTTAAAGAACTGTTGATATCCACTTTACAAATTATATCATGTAGCTATAATATGAAACATTTGTTGCGCTTAATTTTACTACTCACATTTATCAATAGGTGAAAAATATCATTTTAAAACCAATAATATCTTTCTTTTTTTAAATATTAAAATATTTTCCATATTAAAAGTCTCTTTTGAATAAAATCTCTCAAAACCAAAAAAATTTTCTAGTTTTATATTTCATTCTAAATTTGTCTAAAATATATTTAACTGCAGTTTTTCTACTATTTTCAAAGATTATTTTTATTTCATTCAGTTAATTTATTTTTTTTCATATTATAATTTAAATATTCAAATTTGTATAGAATATATGGTATTACTTTTCCTATCAAGTGTGTATAAATGTTGTGAATTTTTTTAATTATGTGTGATTTAATTATTTTTTCTAATGACTTATTGTACAAATGTGTATGTATAGATTGTCCTACTTTTGTAAAAATTAAAAAAATGTGTACAGATTTTTTTATTTCTTTAATTTAAAAATGAATGTCTTCAAACTGAATGATTTTTTAGCCTTAAAAAAAATCTTGAGTATTTTACTGATGACAAGTGAGTTGGAGTCGAAAAGTTCTAACATTGCTTTTTTACTAATGTGTTTTGAATCCCAGTCTGATTATAGCTAAGAATTTTTCCATCAAAGAAAAGTTATTTAAAAGACATTTATGAAAAATACAAAGTTAGGTGACATAACAGAAATTATATTTTTTTTCTCCTCGTGTTGGATGATAACTTTAAACAGTTGCTTATAGAAATTAAATGTTATACATAGTTTACATAATTTGAAAACAATTTTTTTGTGATCGGTAATAAATTATAATGGGGAAAATATTTATTGTTTTATAGAACAACCAGTTTTATTATATAGAACACGAAATCTCTTTTAGGAGGATAAAACTGAAAGTGTAGAGTGAAGTATATTTCACATCAGTTGAACACGGTAACAAATTATCTCTCATTTTATATGGTTGTTAGCAAAACAATGAAAGCACACAATCTGTTTCCTCGCGTTGTTCTTTCTAAAAGAATGTAAAAATAAAAAAGGTTAAACTCATGTTTGGTAATGCAGTGTCGGTCTGGCCCACCCAGATACTTGGTGATTGTCGGAGACCCTAAGATTTATTCTTAAAATAGGGGCCTGACACAACTATACTAATATGAAAAGTTATAATAATTATTTTCATGAATTAAAATTATGTTACTCTTCTATTAACCTTGAACTATTGTTGACGTGATACATAGAGTAATAATATAATAATAGTAGTAGATCATTTACTCTATGACGTGTATAATACAACTAAGTATAACCTCTATAGTTCAAACATTTTCATTTTCTTGATAAAAATTAAACAAATATAAATATTAATACTTAAAAATTAAGATAAATATTGTAAACAATCACATACATGGACACAACGATAATTTTTAGAATTCTATTGGCTTTGGTAAAATGTAAGAATAAATTAAAATGTATACTATTTTAAGCACAGCCAAAAAAAATTAGTTGGTAGTTATTGAATCTCACTTTAGCATTCTGTTGTTTAGGTGCCCATTAAAAATTTCTTACCGGAGGTTCAATCATGAACCAGACCAACACTGGTTGAATCATAGACATAGTATAAATAATGTATAATATAATAATTATATTATGTCTAAGGGGTGAATGATATTACTATATTGGTCTTTTAAACTTGAAATCAATATAAACCATGATAAAACAAATACATTTGTTTCACCCTAAATATATAAAATACTTTAATTTCTGTGGTCAATTTATGTTTTAATAATACATAGGTACAAATTTGTGTTAGTTAAGTACACAATTTCATTGATAAGGCTTTATTATATTATTTTTAGTATATAGTATATATTAAAATAATATAGACTTTAATTCATTTTTACAATTAGGTAACCGATAATAAATACGAGTCTATATATCAATACATATAATATATGTATATTATGTATACACGCGCGCGAGTAGTTGATCGATTAATGACTTCAACAAAAATATTAATTTGTTTAATATATTCAACTATATTTTGATTATAAATATATCGATTGGGAGGGTTTGAAATTTCAATGCTAATCATTATTAAATCCCTTTTAATTTTATATTTGATAATATAATACTGATATCAACATTTACAACTTGATATTTTATGCATTATTCGTATTATATTTGACTTATTTACTTAAACAATTTACTATAAGGAAATTATAATTATAATAAAAGAAATTTCACAGAGATGATAAATGTCTCCTCAACATTTGTTATTTAAAATGGGAGACCGACGTTTTCTTCTAAGAGCCATTGGAAACAATGGTTTCATTTCCATTCTTCCCTGAAACATAATAACATAAGTACCTAAATATTATTTATTGATATGAATAATTATTGATAGTAATATGTGTGATGGAGTGTAAATAAAAATAAAATTATTTTACCATATCTTTATTGTTAATTTTAACGGCTTAATACACTTTAAGCTGTGTTTATTTTTGTATACATAATACAGTGTAATTATTACGAATTATACTAATTAGCAATGAGGCCGATATTACTTTCGAATGGTAGTCATTGCAAATTTGAGATAGGTATAACCGTTTATTATAGAATAATTTTATTCTATAATCAATGGTATAACGTATAAAAATACAAGTACCACCGCTATTTTTTTTCTCTAAACAGGCACTAAGTGTTTTTATTTTATAACATTTGAGACACTATGATCACAGGCTGAGACTCTCAATTCTCATATAATAATAATAATATAATAATAATAATAATAATAATAATAATAATAAACTTTCATAGTTCGTATACATTATACTGTACCAGCGTACTATTTTCCACCCTTCTAAATTAAATATTGCATTCGTTATACTTAGGTACACGTTGGAATCGTCGCCATTTTAAATTAACAAGCAATATCCAGTAATACTCAAAGTCCATGAATATTGTTTAATAAGATAATATTTGATGGAAGAATAAAACAAATCATTTTTTTAAAATATTGAAGATTTAATTTTGTTAATTGTTCACGTTTAAATCGGGGTATGTGTGTGTGTGTGTGTGTTACTAAGATTGTGTTTTATATTTTTATTTTTAGGTTGTGTCAGTTGCCTAACTTATTTTCGTTTATATTTGCAATAATTCAAGTTAAATATTATTTTATTTACGGGTAAAATTCAAATTTTCTCATTTTAGGATTAATTTGTTTCATATGTACTCATCAATTGTCTCTTTGTAATTTTTGTTCTTGTTCAGAATACGTTTTAATTAATTTTTATAATTAAAATAATATATCATTATTTTATAATACAATTAATATTATCAATAATACATAATATTAATATATTAATTAAAAAATGAATAATATTAACAATATAAAATATTATATAAATATTATTCAACCACAATTCGTTCAACGCTATTCGTACACGTATTATTACATTAACCGTATCAGAAGCGCACACAGGATTTTTCATTAATTATTTACTATAATAATTAATGTTGTACCTAATGTTGTATTAATGATAACCCAATGCAAACATATTGTTAAACGTTGTACAAAAAACAGTATATATTATTTATATTTGTACACTTATATCTGTAAAACTTGGGTAAGGTTAAAATTTAATGAAGAAGACATTTCGAGGAGGAGGAGAGTTATGACCTCTTAACCCCCCTGTGTGTGCCACTGGGCCGTATATATATATATATATGTTATAGTTAATACCGAATTCTATCAAAACTAGTTTTCACAAATTGAGCCGGTGAGAACTTTTGAGGGCCCCAGGGCTGATCGGTCCCAAGCACCCTTTACTCACACTTGTTTGGCCGAGATATACATATTCCTTATAAATACTTAAGTATAATAAAAATATTCAAATATGCATCTCATGCTACGGCGAATGAGATAATAATATAATTTGTAAAAAAGGCTGAGACGACGGGTTCTCTCAGAGGTACGGGCCCCAGAGTTCTATCCCTCACTGTCCCACCCTTTCACCCAGTGCTCGACTTGGCAAAATTAAAGAAGAGGGACTCTGTTTGCTTAAAAAAAATTGCATCCCCAAAACGTGTTAATCGTTATAATTATAACATCATAATAGTAGGGGGACGCTCAAATTTCTAAAAATTAGAAAGGGTACGCCGTCCCCCTGCGTCCCCCTCAAGTCGAGCACTGCTCTCACCAGACCTTTTTACAAATCATTTTAGTCTAATTGCGTATCAAAGTTATAGTGAACTGTTCCTACGCCACAAGTGAGAATTGCAAAGGGTTGCAAAAGTATGTAAAAGTCGTAGTTTTATTCGACCTTCAAAACTAAATTTTTCATTCATACTTTTTAAAACATGTAGCTTTTTTCAAATTTTATATACTACGTATGGATCTAATTATGAAATTATGAAAAGAGCCTAGGGAAGTTCATAAAGGAAATTTTATATGAAAAAATTATCGATGAATTCACCAGTCTTAAGCTAAGAAAAGCAAATTTTTAAATTATATAAGGCATAGATTCTTAACTTTTTATTGGCCATGGACTCCTTTAATACATAAAATATAATCAAGGACCCTCATTTAAAAAAAAAAAAATACATATATACAATAGAATACGCTTAATTAGGACACATTGGGCGGTGACCTATTCGTCCCCATTATCCGACAATCCCGATTAATCGAATAACTAATAAACCGAAACTATTAAAGTGCATATATGTACATACATAATAACTATTTAAAAAATACATACATACATACTTAATTCATACTTTATTTCAAAATGACATATTTTTATTATTATTATTATTAGCAGTAATAGATTATATTTATTATTTAGTATTATTATTATATCGTAAATTAATTAGATGATTATTTAGGGTTTAAACTGTAACATATATTTATATAATATAGAATACAATATATGTATAAATTTCATCACATCGGAAAACATTTTATACGCGCATATTTAGTACCTTGCTAGTTTCGGTTGCTAGAGCTGAGAGTTCCTTCAACGTACTTTTAAAAATAAAAACCTTTCATCCGTTCTGTTCTATATAAATAAGATTTTTCGAGATAGCACATCTTTGTAAGACGTTAGCATAGCAGATTGATTTTAAAATAGTTATCGACCCGTTTGTTTTAGAAAAAGCGAGGAAAACTCATTCGAAACAGCTTCATAACATATATTACGTGCATTCGTATTAAACGTAAAATAAATACAATTAATTCACGATAGATTTGTCGTCTTGTTTGTTTTTAAATGATTTATTGCACGCCGCCATGTATACCATCCGTGATCTGTCTACTCCTAAAAATTACCCAGAAATTTAGACGAACGGTCAAAAATAGTGGTACCACCCCAAGGCGATGATGACAATCGGACGTACTTGTTCTGCGCGCACGTTGGCCGCGAGACCAAGCAGCACCATTGATACATCGTGTAGCCCGACGGTTACCGTCAAACAGGGCCGTAGCAAGGGGGGGGGTAGAGGAGCCTACGTCCCAGGTGCAATTCCTGGGAGGGTGCAAAAATTAAAATTTAATTGTTACTTATAACTTATAAGTAAAAGTCATATTATGTATTTATATATTTACTTATATAATATATAAATATTATTATGTTATGTCTATGAATCTAATTATAATTATTATGTATATTAAATTTTATTGAGTTATTGATTTAAATAAAATTAACAAGTGCTTACATAACTATAAAGAAAAATTATTATTTATATTGATTTTATAAAAAATATTCAGTTTTTTATGAGTTTTTTTTATAAATTAAAATATTTAAGGCCGCATTTTGAAGTTCCATCCTGAGCGCAATATTTGGTTTCTAAACCGCTCTGCCGTCAAATATAACTAAACATAACATATATATATAATATATGTAAATATTTGTTATGTTTACTTATATTTGACATAACTCCCGTGCACCGGGTAAACACTTGTTAACGTGAACACCCGTACGCTTGATGCCATCGTGCCCGAGACATCGTTTCTCGCGTACGGTTAACCCGTAGCCGATCCGTTGGTATTGCGAAAATGATACGTGGATCGTCGGCCGCGGACAGTACTCGAAATCCCTTCGCAGCACCGCGTGTGCGTATTGTCGATTTGCGTCAAGCATCTGTTTACGTTGGATCCAATCACCGCGATCGGAAACTGACTTTTTCCCTCACATCCCCCCCCCACCGGTCAAAAACGGTCACACGAGCGGTTGCACCCATTCCCGAAGGGATGTGCGGGCAAGTGATTTCGCAAACAAACACTATTATTCCCCAGGCGCGGCCATTTCAAGAGTCGATCCGAAAAAAATAATCTACGGACATCGTACCAACATACATGGTGTGTTGTAAACATGATCACATGTCCGTTAAGTTTTAAAGATTCTACAGTAGGCGGACAATCCGGGCATCACCCGGTACGTTGTGAACGGAATCGTACAGTTTAAGTGAATCGATGATTGCGGGAACGACACGACGAGTCACGTATCCCGTGAAATCCAGATATGAATGAAAGCTTATACTAGTCGTGCGTTTCTACGTGTTCAGTGTAAAAACACCGATTGCTATTAGGTATTTAATTATCCGATAAAAACAGTATAGTTGTGTGACGTTTTTGCATTTAACGCGTAGAAGCACATGAATAGGATACGTTTTTATTAATATCTCAATCCCATTAAATATGTGATTCGGAGTCTAAGAGTAAGGCTCCGTGTTTTAACTGATGTTGCTCAAATTCAATGTAACTTATTATAAAATATTTGGTAAAAAACAAATTATGTTTGTAATACCAAAAACGAAACAAAATGTACTGAATTTTCGTGCAAACACTTATCATGATAATGTAACAGCTATACAATTGACTAGAAAAGTACAAATCATGAATAATTGAAGCTATCTGAGAGAAATATAGGAAATTTGAGAAAAATATTCATTGGGACTAATATGTCCAGTGGCGAATTTTCAAATTGTTGGTAGGAGGGGGGTGAGTTATAATTTTTTTCAAAAATTAAATGAATTTATTGAATTACTAACTAAATTATTCTATTATTATCACCAAATGATAATTGAAGAGACTAAATGAAGAGTTATTTACATCCACATGATATAAATTAATGTTCCCTTTCTCTGTACGTTCGTAGCAAGTCATTTATGACTTTTGAACCTTTTTTCTTCTGGGGGGGGGGGGGGGGGGTGAGACCCGAAAAACCTCTCTCCCTCTCGAAAATACACCACTAAATATTCCACAGTATATTATTTAATTGTACCATTATGTACATATACCATTACGAATTTGGATGGTATTATTATAGTTTTTAAGGTTTGAAAAACTTTTTAACACTGGTTTCTAAGACTATTATTTTATAGGTTTTTCATAGTTTTTTGATGTTGTTTATCGATTTTGATTATACGAGTATGCGTGGAAATTTTTTTTTCGTTGATTTCAGAAAATCCCTAAAAATATTCACTGTAATGAGCATATAATATTTATGTGCGAGACACCAACTGGTAGACAGTCTCCGCCGATTATAATATGATACTTATGATTATTATTAAGCCATTTAGTATGTATAGCTCTTAAACATAAATGCTTAATAATGCTTAATATATAAGAACGTATATCGGTTGTTTCTATCTTTAGCGAATTTTATTGAAGTTCATGTTAACATTAGCAATATGCACGTATTGACAAAACATGTTTTGCCGTCTATTGGTTGTCTTATAAAAAAAAAAGTTGAAATTACAGTGTTCAATTTGTAATAAAATAAAAATTAATAAATTATGTTCATGATTTACATTTATATTGCATATACTGAGATATAAAATCATGTTGGCCAAGATCGAGGCTGCTCGACCCGCCAAAATACTTTATCATTTATCTCTGAGGCTTAAAGTAGGAGACACAAAGAGACTCAGTTCCCATAAAATCTCACAACACTTTAGAGCGTCCCTTTTAACATTTCTTTGAAAAGTTTACTAAAACGCTCAACTGTTTGTTAAAAATAATCACAGTTTACGTCACTAGGTGTTAAAAAGTGTTCAACAAACAAAACTTATATTTAATATTAGTTTTGTTTGTAGAACATTATATATATATATATATACATATGATGAGGTGTTGTTAGAGAACAATTTCCTCCACAAACTATTCATGAGCTATAAAAATAAATAAGCTTAAAAATTACTTAATTATCTTTTTAAATAATAGAAATATAGTATATATACAGTAGAAATGTTAAATATTCCAAAATTGTTTTCAAAATTTATATAAGATGATTAAAGACATCGATAATTACGGTCATTTTGACGAAAAATTGGTATAGTTAGCAAGGTCCTTAGTGTACAGTTACTAGCACTTACAATTCCATAAATTAATATAAGTGAGAACTATCAATTCTGCACAGCCATTGGCTTAGAAGTGATCAATTATTCTGTATTCTTGTTGCAATTAAATATATTTGTTGAGAAATAAATTCAAATTCAAGTAGTGTTCATTTTTAATTCACGCTCCACGCGTTATCCCCGACCAAAAAGTTTGAGAATTGTTGGTATAGAGATATCATTGGTTTTTCGATTTATTACTCATCGTACAGCCACGAAACCACCACCAACTTTTTATTAGTTGTGCACTTACTGCAACTACCGGTAAAGTTTCTATACAAGACCTTTCTGAAAATATTTAACTTATACACAGTAGGTAGTTCGTTTACGATTGATTTCAGTAGTAGAACAATTATACCTGTTCCATCCAGAGTTATGTTTCGGTAAACGTGAATATAATAAGAAGTTTATTTTGATTGACGCGATATTCTCAATAGGTACGAAACATAATAATTGTTCGGCGGGAATTTCTACCGCAATACGTCGAGCTAAATATTAATTGTTCACGGGTCCTAAAAGTTAAGAGTACACTACGTAGCCTGATTGATATTCGTATACGGTGCACAGGGGGAATGCATATCTGCGTTACTATGTATAGGTGCACGTAGTAATACACATTTAATTTCATTGAAAACATACTTAGTGCACGAACCGTTTGAATTCATACTAATCTAATTTTTAGCTCACTCGGATTTCATTAAATACTAGGCGTTCGTGGGTTCAATATAATATGTTATTCAGAAGAGTTTGTGGAAGTCAATCATTAGTTTTATACATTTCTCGGCAGTTTATCTACGTAGTATGTACAATAAGTACGCGAATTTAAAAAATAAAATTTTTATATCATAATTTGCTACATATCAGTTTTATCCCCTTTAAAATACTCTCCGTCCGTAGCATAACATTTATCCCATCGTCGTTTCTATTAATCGAAACATCTTTCTAAGTCCTGAGAAATTAAGCTTTCAGTCTTGTCGCTTTATGCTATTTGGTTTTTACATCATCCCGTAAGCTAACAAAATAAAAATACGAATTTAAAATCAATGAAATGAAATTTTAAACTTTTGCATCGACTTTCATAGACCATGCCATATATTTAGATTTTCTTAAAATTTAGGAGAATGGACTGCAGCTCATTTAGCCCTCCCCCCATAAATATGACTCTGTATACGTAACATGATTACGAGTTTTATGATAAATTTGAAAATAATCGATTTTTATAAATTATAATAGACGACAATTATTATCTTTATTTATTATCTACACAACAACAATATTCTTTCAGCAACAACTATTTCATTGGCTACTAACAGCTATTATGCGACAAAAAAATTATGAAGTATAACTAAAAATAATGGTTTATTCTTTTAAGGGATTGCAAGCCATGATTTTCTTTTTCTTTCTATTATACGCGCAGTATAGAAATTCAAACGTTTTCTATTTCCAACGTACCAATCGATCTATTGATAAGGAATTTTAAAAATTGCTTTAAATTCGTCGTTAAGCCTTCTTTAGATTGACTTTCCTATTTTTTTGATTTTGTCTCCCAAAATTTCACAAAATAGGATTAAACAAATTGGAAACATAAAAATTAACAAAAAATAATTTTTAGGTATGTTAAGTATAAAATTTTAAAAATAGGAAAAAGTCAATCTAAAGAAAACTTTACGTGAAATTTTAATCAGTTTTCAAAATCCTTATCGTCTTAATAGATCGATCGGTACGTTGGAAACAGAAAACGTCTACATCCCTATACTGCGTGTGTGATAGAAAGAAAAAGAAAATCATGGCTTGCAATCCCCTTAAGAATAAAATGTTTCCACGCACCCGGTAACAATCAATATACAATATACCTTAGATATACCTTGGATGTGTATCGACGCACCTATTGTTTGATTATTTCCAGTTAGTTCCCAACACAGATTTGATTATTGTTTTATATATCTGTGATCCTCAATCAACGCTTAACTACTACAGCTGATAACGGGGTTCGAATTGTTCGTATGGTGTACAATAATCACAAAATAATAAAACAGTTATTTATAAGACTACACACGGATTGAGTCCCGAAAAAAAAAATTTGTTAAGTTGGTATACGAATTGCATCCGGTTTTATTTAAATGACTGCAAGAAAATATTTTTTTGGTCTCCCATTTTTAAAACCAGATGAAGTAGATGATTGTTTTACTGACGATATTGTATCGATTTTACCTGAAAATGGAAAAGTACAGCAATTTTCCGATTACGTATTAAATACATACATTAAGTTTGATTGTGACCACGCACTTTCTGTGTGAGCAATGTATTTATGTTCTATAATTCGAACTACGGTTACTTGTGAAGCCTTCAACTCCAAGTTTAATAATATGTTTGACTTAGCACACCTGAATATATTCCAATTCATAGATATTGAATAATATAAGAAACTTATATTAAACCGCGGAGTATTCGTATAAATAAAAACAGACGAATAATGATATGTGAAAAAGAAGATTATTTAAGATAAAATATGGTAAAATATAAAGATGGCCAATTAATAGTCATAATATGCAATCAACAGTTCTAAATCTGTATGAAATAGGAGGGAAAGTAATATTTTTACGTTGGGATTTGTATAGTCATTAAATATGGTTGGGTAGCAATTCTGTGTAGCGATTTTAAGGTGAAGCACGATAGACGGTGTTATCAAAGTATCAATATTATATGAATGCAGTACTATTGATTTAGAACTTATTTAATGTTTACATTACTCGCGAATAGAACTTGAAGTTTTCACGGAATACGATTTTTCTTGAGCGATAATAAAGTAAAATAAATATTTGTATAATACATAATTTTCCAAATATTTTCCATGGTATACGCTCGAATCATTTAATATTATATAACGGGGTTTTTATGAGCAAATTAATAACTATAATTGTAATATCCGGAAGATACACGCGTTTATCGTTTCTTCATTTTCTGTTGTATTTACAAAACATTTTTACATTTGTAGTTCGTGTTTACTGTAATATTACCTATATAGTTTTTCACGATTTTTTTTCTCTCAATTTTTATTTTTTTCCTCTGCCACACAAATTGTTGTTTGACACATACTGTTGTTTTAAATTCTCTGTACGTAACCTTAAAGACGTTATATTATTATTATTATGACTAATAAAAGATGATCAATGAAAAAATACAATAAATGGTAAAGAATACTCGGGAGGAAAACGTTAGGATAAATTTGACAAGTTTTCTAGCACTTGTGAGTAATATTACACATTTATTTTGAGGGAAGATATAAAAAACTTCTTAGTCTCTACGGGACAACCAGACTAAAATGTACCGATTGAATCTTCGCATTGCGAATTTTTCGCAAATTTTGTTTTATTGTATATAAATATTCTATCGAAAATAAAAATTATGTTTTTAAACTTGTACGACTAAACGTATGCATACGAATTTTTGTTAAGTTTTCCCAGTGGACGAAATCGCCTGCTCTCAGAGACTGTGAAATCAAAATTACAGTGTCAAATTAATTATAACTTGACTTGCGCACAGTTCTACAAATATGTTGAAAAATGCAAAATCTTCTAAATAGTATGGCCATCCAAATAATCTGTAATAAGCTATAAAACAATTTTTTTTTATGTAACTTAAATAAATAAACAAATATTTGATTTAAAAAAATAATTACAATTTTTATTACAAAGTTGATTACTTTTATACTCTCCATCCTAGAATTCTTAGAGCATCCCCACGAGACCTTAGCCAAATATGGAAACTCTAAGTATGAACAGTATGAGAAATACATGTAAATCATATATAGTTACAGACCAATTACTTTTTCGAGTTATTTCGTTAATTTTTATTGTTGCGTAATTTTGTACTGTGTTATTAAAACAAAATATGTCCGTATAGTTAAATATTGTTTGATTGTATTATGGATTTTTAACTTCTTAAAATCAAACATTCCATATTTTAATTTTTATTGATTTGATTATGGTTTTACGGAATGATAAAATATATACTTTTAATTTTTTATATATATATATATATATATATATATATATATATAGCGGTTTTATAAGTGGGAATCCGGAGCCACCCCCAGATCCCGAGTTAAGGATGTGATATATTATTTACTTGGGATTCTCGGGTTTAAAATGTTATGTTTAATTTTTTTCGTTAACATAAAAATTTAATTTTAAATAATAAATTATTAATATGTTAGAAAAGTTTTGTCTTTAAATATTATAAGATAATATCAGAGGACCCCCAGAAAAAAATCTAAAACCGCTAATATGTATATACATATGTATGTGTGTATGTGTGTATTAATTATATACTTCGAATTCGACTTACAGCTTTATTTTGTTTTTCCTGACGCAATAATTCGACACGTGCTTCTTGAATGGCTTCCCAGAGCTTAGCCTCGGATAGGATCTGTCTACTAAGCTCTTCAACAGCAGGTTCTGAGCGAAGATCGACTAATGTGGCCATTGATTCATCTGATCTTTTACGACCACAGCCTATTTATATATATATATATATATATATATATATATATATAATAACAAAATAACATAATATTTAATATATGTATACAAATAAATGAATACAAATGTATACAAATATTCACCGACAAGAAATATAATTCAAAATTAAAATTTTCCTAAGAAAACATAATCATGTAAAAAGTTTGATCGAATTTAAATTTTGTTTTGGATTTATTTAAGAATTATAGTTCAAACACCTTTTTAGTGACTTTAACCATATTGATTAACTTTAATTTTTACATCTGTATAATTAATACGTGCGTAAATATATCATTATAATGTTTGTGTTTCTACTTAATGAATTTCACAAAGGTGCTTTAGTTTGAATATAAGAAAATATATTATTGTCATTAATATTTTTAGTGTAGTTTTTTTTCAATACTATTAAAAACTAAATTTACACTAACAATATTGTGTTGTACTTATGTAATTATCATTGTTTCTTACCTGTGAATGCATTACAAAAGGGTTTTTTCCTCCTGATTGGTTCAGCTACCGGATTATCGTTGTCGAAATACTGATTAAACAAAGTCATATTTATGAGTCATAATAATGAAGTGTTAAATGTATATATGTATTTATTTATTTT
This sequence comes from Sipha flava, assembly GCF_003268045.1. Lineage (NCBI taxonomy): Eukaryota > Metazoa > Arthropoda > Insecta > Hemiptera > Aphididae > Sipha > Sipha flava. Next base: position 67,719 of record NW_020272852.1, on the reverse strand, counting down.
GTCAAACATTTATGTATGAATTAAGTTTTCAAAATTTATTTAAAAATGTACACAAACTATCTTAAAAATTTTAGATATTTTGTATTTTTATTGCAATGTATATACATTATTCTGATTTGGCTCACTGTGTACCTACATCAATTTAAAACATGTTACTTGGTTGGTATTATTAATTCATAGTAAAATCGTAGGAAATCTTGTGTAAATATTTTAATAAAAGCAAAATCGGTTGATACTATAACTTTAATTATTGTTTAACTATTTTTAAGTTAAAAAGTTTTGTTTTAGTTTTACTTTTTTTTAACTAGTTTTTTTAAGAACTTTTTATGATAACCAAATTTTTTTAGCGAAACAATGGTGTATTTTACTCGTTTGTGTTGTGTATAAGTTACATCCATTCGTCGGTATATCCGTGTGTAGAGGATGGATACTTGACGATAAGTGTAACATCCGGTTTTACGTTTTTTTATATATGTATAATTATTATTTTCAGTTTTAACACAACATTTACTTTACTACTTCGATTAATTTAATTATTAAAACATTACACTCTTTAAAAAACGTTTTCCACTCTTGTAAAATCTCAACCACAATCATAAGCATTTTTTCAAAATTATTTTTTTGTGTAAGAAATTTTCAAACTATACTTTTGGAATAATACAATAAATATACATAAAAAGTATAAATGAAACGAAAATATATTATAATTAATGTAGACTTCATGATTTCTTACATAAATTATTATAGCAAAGATTTGGAATATATAGCATTCATTAATTTAGAGTAATTTTGCCGGATCCAAGTAAAAAACATTATCGTGTTAGTTTGACTTCTAAAAACATTTTGAACTATAACATTATCTATTTGAAATGTGTTGAAATGTAAATAAAGTATTATTTTCCCAGATTTCTTAAAAAATTATTTTCGAGATTTCATAAAAATTAAATAAATAATTGTTATCAAATTAACTCATTGTTTCTCCTGAACAATTATTTGCGATAGGTATACTATTTTACTTTTACATTTATTATAAAATATAAATATATTATATATTTATTAAGATTTAAAATTAACACAGTTTGGATTTTAACGACTGTTAAAATATCATCATAAATATCTATTTTTATAAATAGCTGATAAAAATATTACAAAATAATTTAAAACATATACAGTATACAAAATATTCTAAAATCTTCTTCAGTGACATTCATTATTATTCATTTATACTTTTTCTTTTTTCAATTTGAAATATTTAATTAAAATGTGTATTGGATGTTATATACGAGTACCCATTACTATGATTTCTCATTTTAATATTCGATTTATATATGAAAAATAATAAATAAATAATTTGTTTTGAATTTATTTCAACTAAGCTTTAGTAATCATATAATTAGTAAAGTTTAATAAAATATATATTTACCCTTTTTTGAATAATGACATCATCGGCAAACACAGTTTGAACTAGGGATACTAGTAAACTCATCCAGACGAAGGTCGATATTGATGAATTCATGGTTGTTGCTGAATGACCTTGTGTAAACATAATTTTAAAGTTTCACAAACACGTGTGTTAATGAAATTTGTTTATCAAAAATAATCATCTTCAGTAAATATTAATATAAGCACTTGCTTTATAAAAACACTATGCCCGATGAGGGTATAGTTCTACATTATAGTTATGGTAATCTAATTAGTAAGAATGTTGGACACCTACTAAGAAAATATATATTATGTACATAAGTAATTACAAATACACGTTTTATTATACGAGAATAATGAAATAATAATAATATCATCTCGTAATAATCGTATTATATGTTGAAATTAGTTTACCTATTTTTCGATGAGAATTTCTTAAAAAAGAAAAAAAATGACAAGTTATAGATTAAGATGAATTTTTCAGCAATATATACAATTTTATCACAATTTTTTTATTATAACACATACAATTTTAATATCATATGTATGGTATGTTAAAATATAACGTACAATAATATATATCAGCATTGGTTTACATTATAGGCAGAATAAGCAGATGATTAGAGCGACAACATTTTAAGCATGTCAAATTTTCTGGACTTAAATATATAAATGTACATATATCAATAGCTAAGAGGCCAAAAGTTGTAAGTCATAATAACTAAATTTTTCAGGAGAGCAGTTTGAAGGCTAATTTACATGGTGACAGTACTGTCATAATACCACTGTCATGTGATTATATGACAGCTACTGTCACAGGAAGTATGCAGTATACATATTCACACTAAATAGCGATAGTGAAAGTGATAGCCACTGACAGTGGATGATTTTTGTAGTTCTATAAGATTCTTTGTTTGATTCAAGTGCTAACATTTTGAAGTTTTTAAACTTAATTTGATTTTGTTTTAATTAATTATTGTTTGTTATTTAATACTTAAACAACCATCTAAATTAATAATTTCTGAACTAGTAATAAGTGCAATAAACATTGATGAGATGATTGTTTTGAAATAAAAACAAAAAACTAAAAGTAGTAAAAGAGAATGGGTAAGAAAATGGATAGAAAGAATTTCCAATACTTCGGTATAATCTGTTATGAAAATCTGGTATGGCCTTGTTCCACAAAAATGGATATTCTTTACAGCTTTTAAGAAATTCTACAGTGTCAGCTTAGAGGACATGACTATTTACTATAATTTATGATATTTAAATATTAAATTAACCGATTGAACTCAAGTGGACACATGCAGATAATTGATAACACCACGATAGAGATGTATGAACAGTGTTTACACGATAACAGTCTACGATAGCTACTGTCATGCAAGCGCGATATTACTAGCTCAGCTAGATAGTGTGACAGTACTATCATAGTCTCATGTTAGTTACTACCAAATAATTTATACCATGACAGTTCTTGACAGTGACTGCTGTGACTGCGACTGTCAAGATTTACTGTCATCATGTAAATGAACCTATAAGGTTTTACATTTTTTTTAAATATAACTCGCATAATAATTTTTCGTTTTTCTGGGTTATTACTGATTTATATATAAAACGTTCTAAAGAACCTAACACCATTTTATATTTAAATTATTTGATTGTTTTAAACGTACTTTGAATGATTTTATTTAATGTCATTAAATTTAATGATTAAATTAAGTCAGTGGGACTTATTATAAATAGAATTGTAATTTGTTATTGCCAATGACGTACAAGGTTTTGATGGACGTATAATAAAAAGTAAATTTTCTTAAAATTTAAATAAAATTAATGATAATATGAGTAAATATTAATTTATAAAATCTGCTACATTTATGTTATAAAAAAAAGGAATTTTTTTTGTTAAAAATTTAAAATGATTAGTATTTTTTCTTCCAAATAATATCTAAATAATTTAATAATTGACTTAAAATTTTAGTCAAAACATAAAAACCTTTTTCAACTATTATCTATAGTAATTATATGAATAAATATGTTTTATTATTTTAGATTATATTATAAAGTATTTATAAATAACTCATATTAATTCAATAAAATATAATAAAATAGATACATCAATTTCAAGGATATCACAATTCTGAATTGTAAACTTTATAAAATAATATAATATGCGTATCACTTATGAAAATTGTATTTATTTTTATTCAATTTAATCTGTCAATTATAATACGAAGATAATTATTCCCAATATAATTAAGTCAGGACGTATCGTATTTAAAAAAATATACTCGAATAATATAGATTCTCATTATATTACATGTCCAAAATTGACTAAATTGTTTTTGACAAAAATAACGCCCGGTCTTATTACATTAATCCATTTAATATTTAAGTCAATTAAAAATACTTATTGTAAGTCCAAGTCATATAAGACTTATTACATTTGCACACTGAAAAAGCCTATCTTGTGATAAATACACGGCATTTTAAGTACATAAAAACCTGTTTACAATGATATTTGACTTATAGTATTCGATCCAAGGAAAATACGTTCCAGATTTACTTAATCGACTTATAAAATGACTTTGAGAAAAAATGGACTTACAACTATTGATCTCTTAGCCACCGATTTGTTGTATTATAGGTTTTAGATATTAGGTTATTAACTCACTGAAATGGTTTCGTTGAACGCAGTCAACTTGAATTTTTATTTTTAGTAAAATATGAATTGGACAAGACACGCGGTGCAGCAACTACACACTATGGGGCTGGTATGTAAATTTGAATTTGGGGCTCAAATGTTTTTTCAAAGAAGTATTTACCTACTATAAATAAAATATGTTGACCGGTGTTTATATTATGAAATGTTGTCTAGTGGATCTTTAATTTTAAATGATCTGCATTTTTTCTGTCCTAAGAATTAGTATTACCATAGCATTAGAAATACTTTAGTAATATAATGGTATTTATAATCAGTGGTATTGCATTTGGTCATTGGCAACGAGTTAATAGTTAGGTAAGTTATTTGATTATAAATATTTAATAATATAAAAATCTGTTTTTTATATTTATCAATTTACTTCAGATAAAATGTCTACAACCAAATCCATAATAATACATCGTGTGTCTCCGTGTGGGGCCTATAACGGTTAGGGGGCCGATGTGCAATGCATACCTTGCATACTTGGTAGTTGCGGCACTCAAGACACGTCATCAGCACTGAGGCCTTTTATGTGAAGAATAAGACGAATGTATTTCTAAAGAGTACTTTTTGGTGTTTTTTTTTAGACAAAACAAAATCGTTTATTTTTCATTTTGTATTGGATCATCTTAAATTGGAACGGAAAATGAGACTTTCTTGATAAGTAAAAAATTCAAAATTTTGATCAACTTAGACAACATGTCAATTTATATCGATCATATTGTTCAAAGAGCTGGGATATTTCAACCAATTTATGAAATTGAAATTTATGAAAACACATTTACACAAGAATGCATGCATTTAAAACTTAAATTCAAAATAAAATTGAAAAAAAACCAAATCAAAGTTTATTTTCATTTTTTCGAAATCAAAATTTAAATAATCTATTTTCGATTATGAGCATCGTTTTAAAAATATACGAGTACTTATATATAGTGATTACTAATTGTTCGGTAGAACGATCGTTTTCGTATCTCTAAAAAACTAAAACATATTCATGATCTACTAATTGTGAAAAATGATTAATTATTTGGCTGTCCTATGCATTAAATCGAAATTAGTATCGACAATTTAATTTCAAAATATAAATGGTGTAATTACTATGCTCAAAAGCCAAACGAAAATAATGTATTTATTGTAATCGTTTTCTTATATTGTATTAAATTTAAAATAATAAAGAATAATTTGATTAACAATTAATTTATTTTTATATATTGTTTTTTTTTTAAAAAAACTTTTGAAAATGAAAGGATGACAAATGTCCTGTTTATAGACGGAAAATTGCTTAATCCACCATTGATATATTTATATATATATATATACACACACACACACTGTTGTATATTATAACATAATATATTGTATATTTTATATATTTGAGATCCGATAAGTCAAGTTATGTTTCATTTATGGTTAATAATATAAATATATGGTATAAATAGTGTTTTAGAATAGTTTTATATTAGGTATATTATAGAAATAGTATTATAATACTTTCAAGTTTCACGACTCGTTTTATATTACTAGATATATTTCATCTATTTTATTTGAAATGTCATTAAAATCTTACATAAACTTCACATAAAAGTAGCAGCTCTATGTGTAGTCATGTGCGTATGTACATAGTAAAATGATTATTTTTTCGACATAAAATACACATTGTTTCACTCACACATTGTTGGTAATTTTTTAATATAAATTTTTGTATTAATAAAAGTTACAATCTTAAAATGGTTTTTTTTCTATTACTCTATTCAGTGAAATTAAGTCAATATTTTACATACGAGGTTCTTTATTTTATTTTCAGTTCTTTAAATCTATGATATAAGAGTATACATGTCACAATTACGTATTTTTAATAATGGAATAATTATTTTAGACTTAAGTCGAAATGGATGGTGGAAAAGTAATATTTTTATCTTTATTAATATTTGAAAATTATAATTTTTATAAAATCAGTTATCTTTAAATTTAAATATTTACAACTAACTTCTTGAAAAAGAAAATATTTATTAGCTATTTAGTATTTAATGAACCTGTTTAAAAAGTATTTGATGTTTTAATGTATACCGATTAAAAAAATAATTAAAATGTTCATCTTAAAACTATGAATAAAAGTTCTTGGTAAAAGAGTTTAAATCTACATAATAATATATGTCTTATAAGATCTTTGAAGATTTTGAGAGCTTTTAATTTATTTAAAAAAAAAAAAATATATATAAGTTATAATAAAAATAGAATCATTACATATTTCACACATACAATTTTAACCTATTTTATAACGTAAAAATTCGACAGTCTAATGGTATTTATATGTAACAAAATTTTTATTCAATAATTTATGGTATTTACAATAATACACTATAATATCACTAATAAATGACAAAAAATATATTTTAAATAGTTGAATTAATGTTTCTGAAAAAAAAAAATTAGAAGTAATTAAATTTAGAAATGTGATATCTTTTATATTTTATTTGTATATATGTATAGAAAACAATTACATGTTTTTTGTTCTCAAAAATGTTTGAATTTAGAATATAATTTAATAAAATAAAATAAAGTTAGCATATTGAATACATACAGAGTTTTATTTTTATGTAATATCTCCTTAAAACAGTACAATTTAATAATTATTATTAGGCCGTGGGTTTCAATGCAAAATGCATTCTTTTTTATACATCCTTACGCAATGCTCAATTTGGCAAAAATATGTTTCAAATGATGTAGATTCATATAATTCGATTTTTATTTTGCATTTTTTGTCGTATTTACTACTTTAATGCATTTTTGGAATTTTCACTTGTTTTAAGGACATTATTTTCACATTTATTAAATATGTATCATTTTTGGGAAAAATTAATACAATTTCAAATATTCAATATTTTTCTTTAATCAAATTATTGACAACTTTATTTTATCGTTTTATGTTATCGTTATGGCATTAAATTATGATATAATAGTCTATAACGATAACAAACAAACGGACTATGTGTGTGGAAAGCATTGATAGAATAAAATAAAACATTTTTAGTGCATTTTTGGTAGTCATTTTTTCCATTTTTAATACAATTCTACGTCATTAATTCTATTTTTCACATTTTTAATACATTTTTTTGCGTCATTAATTAAATTTTTTTGGTCATAATTGCAATTTTCTAAGGTATTTTAAGGTATTTTTTAGAGCATAAATATATGTGCCTTAATTATCATCATATTAGTTTAATTTTGAACATAATTTATATTTATTATAATTCATTTCAATATGTTGCTTTCGTTGAACAACTCCATAATATTTAAGTATTATTTAAATTGTAAATATTAATAAATATTGTACATCCATACTCATTTATAAATAATAATAATTATAATATATGATAGTATCATTTAAATTGTATAATATATGAAATATTTACATTATACCTAGTATTGTTTTTTGAATTTTACTTCGCGTATAACGAAAAAAAATGTGTGAATAAATTGTCTGAATGTGAATTATTAAACCTGACACATTGTTTCTATTTTTGTTTTAATTATGTACATGTAACAATGATTAAAAAAAAAAATATTATAAAAACGGTAGTCTTAAGTTTTTGGATGACAACAGGCAACAAAATAAACCTTCTTTTCCTAATAAAATGTCTATATTTATAAAAATACCATGATCAACGTAAAATATTTAAGTGAAAAAAGTTAAGGAAAAAAAGTAATGAATAAATCAATTTACGTTGTACTTAACTTTTGCATGAATTAATTTTTTACCTTTATAATTATGATGGATTTTGTAATTTTTGTTAGTAGAATTCGAATACCTATATTAATTAAGATTCACATTTTTAAATATAACAGTTAAATTTCCATAATAACAAATTAAGGAACATAAACTTATAACCTTTTTATAGTTAAAATTTAAAATTATGACAGTTCTAAATGTGAAAAAAACTAAATTATTTACTTTGATGAATAAGTTATATTTCTATTTAATTAGCATTATATATGATATTACTTAGATAAAAGTAGTTTTGAAATATCGTCATATAATATTTTAAAAGTACAATAGTTGAAAATTCACTATAACTAATATTCTACAAAAATGTGAATGATTGAGTATCTAAGATTGAACTCATTCTTTCGCCATTTAAATGAGATTGATATCTGATTGTCGAATATACGGGAGTGGAGTGATAAAGAATTATGAAACTCTACTCAATTACAAATATTTACTAAGAAATACATATTATAATAGATAATAATTTATGCTGAGATACTGTGTTACACCACAAAAGTTATGAAAAATTTAAAATAACATTTAGGTAAAATCTAGTTTATCTTATTTTTTTCTTGCTTCTTACCGTTAAAAATTTTATTTCATATTTAAATAGACTAAAAGACAATATAAATATTCAAGTTCAGTAAATTAAACTCTAAGTGCCACGTTTTAGATTACAATGTTATTGTAGATATAATATTCAACGCATTTGTTTTTTATCATAATTTGTAATCGTGTAATATTAATTGAATTATTATACTATTTTAGTTATTTTCTATTAATAAAATATATTTTTATTTAAAATAATATTCTAGTTTCAACTAGACTTAATTTTAATTCCAATTAATGGACGGGTTCTTTGATAAAATTAGCTGTAATATTTTTGTACAAAAAAAAAATATATATATATTATTTTAATTATGAAATGTCGGTAGAAAAGTAAACCATGATTTATTATTTATATATATATATATATATATATATATATATATATAATATATATTATAATGTATTTATATATATATATATTGTGTTAAAAAAAAAAAAATTATATACAAAAAGAGTAAAAATGAAATAATTTTAATTTAAATAAGATATTTAACATCACGTTTAAAAATTGTATATCCATGTACTTTGAAACATTCAAACGAAATAAATTTTTCCTAAGTAAATATTTCTAAAAAAAAAAAAAAAAAAAGTAGAGACAGTTATAATTTTTAAATAAGTATAGTTATATTTTCAAAATATATTGGAAAATAAATAAATAATTATGTACGTGTCTAATGCCTTACCTGTCTCAATTCAGATGCACATTGACCAGAAACACAAAAACAAACAATCACTGTGAGCTTGTGTAAATGTCGGGTTTTATAGGTAAAGTTTTCCGTAACGTCCGCAACGAGCGCTTTTCACGGTTTTCAATACACGTAGCTATGTATACATGTATATAAGATAATCGTGAATAAACGACGACAAAACCACCCCTATAGCCTTATTTTCATAAAACTCGCTGCTAAAGTATAACAGATGATCAGTTATACTTTTGAATCTCGAGTAATGGAAATAAAATAAAATATGTATGCAGGTACCCATACCGTTAAATATATAATAATATATTGGTAAATACATAGACGCGCGTGTACCGTCCAATAAGCGCACGTCAATTCACCTGTCTGATATTTTCAAAATCCGAATGAATTATCGTGAAAAACAGAATATCCACTTGAAATATGGAAATACCTGTAGTAGAAACAACGCCGTAATATATTATGTCTTGTAAATCTCGCTGTCGAATGCAACCGCGGTTTGCTCAAATCGAAAAATAACAACGTCGCTTACGCAACAATACATGATGTACATTGATATATTAATATTTATCGCAAATTATTAAGAATGATTTTAATGAAATTATGACGTGGATTTCACAGCTCATTTCTGTTGCTTGTGTATACACGATCCTTAGTTGTAAACGTTTGGTTTTCTCGATTCAACTTGCGAACAATTATGACGTGTTGATAAATCTTTAACTACCTACAGGTTTGTTTTATTCGAAATGCATTACCATTTATTATTATTCAAAACTCGAACAAATAAGTAAGTACCTGCGCAATATCGGTGTGAAATCGAACTTTTGAATGTGTACTTTATACATCTATAACTACACCTTTTAAGATTCAATTTAAGATTCATCATTGAATAATATGTACAACATGAAAAAAATTTCAATAAAATTTAACTAACTCTTTATCAAAAATTTTTCATATATAATAGTAATATTTTACTTTACTTTTAAAATTCATAGATGAACCTCAGTGGTGCATTGCATATGAACAATTCGTGCTTAAAGTTTTTGTAATATTTTTCTATATTTTAAAATTATGCAAATTCATGCAATAAACATGATTCGTTCATAAACAATTAGTTAATAATAAAATAACTAATAAATCAATAACACTTTTTACTTTTTATGAAATACATTAAAATATATTGTTTAGGTATTATATAATTAAAATTGAGATTTTCTCAATTTAATAAAATAAGTGAAAACGATAACTTTTTTTGTTTTACCGTTATGTCCAAAAGACAATTGTCATGGAATAATTTAACGAAAGATAAATGCTTTTTCCATTTGAAGGTATGTATAAACATTTTCATTCTATTTCATTTATTATTTTTTTTTAATAACAAATAAAGTATATAGCATCTTAAAAGTTCAAATGAATTTTTATATGTTTTATACAATCCTAATGTTTTTAAATCAATTGTATTAACGCTTCTTCAGAAACTTCTTATCGGTTTAAAATATTATTTATAGCTACTCAGAATTCATTTAAAGAATAAGAACGGAACTGTTTCATGTAAAATAACGAATCACCATCTCAATGTATTTACAGACATGTATATATTATTATTTTAGCATTATTATAGTTAATCCTGTAAAATACTATAGTATAAAATAATATTAATATGATGTATATATAATATACAATATTATAATTAATGCATATTATTTATTATAAACAATAATATTGTGAACTAAATATATGATTTAGTTGTAATTATTTTTGTTCATTAATAAATAAATGATCTAGAAATTTAAAAAGAATAATAATAATTTTATTTTGTAGGTGTATGTAATGTAGAACATTACCTACCTCACGTTTACGTTAGTAGATGTATTGATGATCTAAAAAAGGAAAGAATAGGTGATCTTGGTGAAATCTTAGCCTGAATATCATATTAAATTATTTACACTTCATTTAATACATTTATTTATAAGTCACTAAATAAAGACAAATATTTCCAAAAATATTTTTCTTTTTAAGTTTCTAATTTACTATTTTTTATTGAAGATAAAATTAGATAATTGGTGCAACAAGGTGAGATCAAAAACATTGAATATTTGTGTCTTAGTTAAAAAAAAAAAAAATTAAAGTTTTGTATATAAATGTTGAAATTTCATATAAATGAAAGAACAATTTTGAGAAGGAAAAAATTGAATGATGAGATAAATGTTTTTTTTTTTTTTTTTTAATATATTTTGGGAATTATTTTTCTGTAACTTATTACAATTGTCATTAGATATAAATAGAGGACATTATTTTAAGTTATTTAGAAGACATTTTCTTGAAAGAGTCGAGTTACTACAAAGCAGGACATCAATGCGAATGTGTGTTTGATTTGAAAGAATATTTTAGTTACATAACAATTGAAAAACAATTTTAATATACCTAGATTTGTTAGAAATTTGTGATTTTTAAATTTAAAAATTTTGTTATATTTTTACTTTATAGTACACAGTAAAAGTAACATATTTATTAATATTTAAAATAATAAAAATTTGTCAAAAAATGTTCAAAGGAATTTGTATAATATAGTAAAATATTAAATTCTTATATTTACTAGAAATACCTTAAATACTATAAATATATAGTATACATATACCAATGGTTAAAATATTTCGTCGTTAATCAGATGATGTAAGTTTTAAAGTTATAATAATATTAATAGTGTGTTCTTACCTTAATATAAAAAATATCTAGATATCTGTAATTTTTTTTTAATTCATAAAATTATGTTAAGTATAGAACAATGTGATAATAACATATTTTAGAGAACTTTTTATTTATTGCTATTATACGTATTTATACTTTACGTGAAGAAGCAAAAACATATTCAATGAAATTACAAACATTAAAATTTAAAAGTATTACATTATTTTTAATAATATACTCGTATAAACCGGAACATATTTTTGTTTTCTAAAGTACATTATATTCTTTTAATAATTTTTAATAATTTTATTTTAATATATAACATTTGGAAATAAAATATAATATAATCTAGAGTTTTAATAAAAATTTCGAAATACCTCCAAAATTGTTATTTTTTATTGTGATATCTGTTTTTTCTTTGGTTTAATTATTATACTATATAATATTTTTGTTTGAATCTTATCATAATATGGAACTAACGAAAATATTTATTTTGTTTTGTTGAAACTATTACATTAAGACATGTTTAAAATTTGTCTATATTATAAAAGTATAATGTTATATCGTATAATAATTGTAATACTTGATTGTAAATTATTAAATACGATAATTTTAAAGTATTGTTTTTCAATCATTGATTGAAGTGTGTAGACTAGATTTCAGGGAAAAATACGATTTATAAGATCACAGATGGTCCCAAGTTTGTTTTATTTTTGACATAGGTCACAATTTATTGAATAATTTATGGTATTTGATTTATAATATGTTGAAAATGAAAGTTTGCAGTAGTAACGGGTCAAGTTTTTACACGAATCCTTTAAAGAATACTATGAATAAATTTATTGAACTATATAAGTTCTGATTTTATCTTTTCTAAAAATCATAATGTGTGAATATGGTGTTACTTAAATATTAAGAATGCTACATTTAATTTAAATAAGCAAATACAATGACCTCTATTAAACTATAGGATTTGGCACTAGGTTAGTTTAATTAAAAAGAAAGTCGCAAGTATGTTTATAAAAATAATTTATGAATTGATATAAACTTTTTGTAAATTATGTTGGCTTAGTTTATTTTTTATTAAATTATTTAAATCGTTTTTAAATTGAATAACAGAATACCAGCATTGTAGCGAATATACCATTAACATTAAACATCAAATTATATATTGCTAACACACATCGAAGTTAATTTTGATTTTAATACATGCAGATAAAAAATAACTTTTTGTTTTTTTTAATCACCAAAATGTTTTTTCATTGTAATAATAATGAGAAGAGTTCTATCATTATATACCTTCATCATATAATTCTGTCATATATAAATTATTGTAGTGTATGCATTTTATTATTTGCTTATTATATTTAATTAAATACATATTGTAGATTTTGTATAAAAAAAAAAGTGTAACAATACACTTCAATTAAATGTATAACTATGATGAATTAAAACAATAAAAGTTCTTTTTGGATTTTAAGTTTATTCCTTTAATCAGTTTGGACGAACTTGTGATTAACACATAAATAAGTAAAAATTGAGTCCATGCATTAGGAAGTGTTGGGATTTTAAAATTATTTAATAGGTTTTTAATTTCCTGTAAATATTTGGTAGTAGATACAGTTCCTTCCGCTACCACTGTAAACACGCGCTTAACATACCAATTATGTGTCGAAAATCATATGTACACAGAGATGCTTTAATATTGCATATACGGAACGCCGTCTTTAAATAGACGATAAAATAATTATGTTGAAGAAAATTACCTATATATATTTCTATTTTTGATAATATTTGTCATCGTTTTCTTGATGGATGACGTTTTAGTTATTCAATTATATTATATTGTTTAAACCGATTTATAGATACTAATAAAGAAATAATAAATATTACGGTTTCATAAAAAATAAGTATACATAAAAAAAATTAAAAAATTATGATAGAATTAAAACGTCATAATTATTCCTTCTTAGAATATTTACCAGTATATACATATTTAATAATATCTTTATCATAGTTAAATACATTTACAAATTATTATCAAAAATTAATAGCGGTAATTTATTTATTGCACATTATTTCTCAATAATTTGGCTGTGCCTTACTATTTGCAGTGGGTGTTTCTAACAATTTAATAAAAATTATAATTTTATTACAATTAAATTAATTTTCGGCTTGTTTATAGGAAGATTTTTATAGTTAATTAATGGTCTAAATATTTCGTCAGTTGATTAATGAGGAGCATATATTATAAATAACTCATATATGAGATAATATTTTGTTAACCTTATCTCAAGTACCAACAATGCTTCACCAATGTATAGTTTAATTATATGTATTAGAATGAAATAATGAAATTATGCTCAAAATATTTTGTTTGAAAACATCCACGTAAATTCTAAAGTATAATATGCGTACATTGTATGATTGTTTCGTCCCCACATGTTTGTACAAAATTTCACTAATCTCCTAAAGTATATTTTATTAAGTGAACAGTAGGTACCTAGTAAAATATAGAGAGTAACCAAGCTGTTAATAATGAAATATTTGAAAATAAGACCTCTTAATGTATTTTGCGGTTTCTGTCACTTTGTTACTATGTTAAGCTAATATTTGCATTTATTAAAATTAATTAAGTTCATGTAGAAATATTTACCGCTTAGAAAAACCAAGTCAAATATTACATAACTCGAATGACGTAAGTAGTAACTTGTTTTATAATAACATTTATAGTAATTATACTAATACTTGTAATTCATTACCAGGTATAGTAAATTTTTAAATAAGTAAAAAACATTTCACACTTGAATCATTTCAAATTTAATTATAATTATTAATTACTCATAGCTAGAAATTTAATACTGTTTAATTATATTTTATCTAGATATTACTTGTACAATATAGCGATTCCTATTCATAACTAATGTGTATTGAATTTAGGAATTATATATTGGATAAACATCTCATTTTGTCATAAATGTATGAAACACATTTTATTACATAGTTTATACATATTTGTAATTTAATTGTATTACAATTTTTAATATGAAATATCATAGTGTTGATAAAAATGTATAAACAATTTTAAATTGTTGATAGCTCTAAAATAATTAATTAGCCTAGTGAAACTTAAATAAAAAAAAAATTAAAATTTTAGAAAGGAATAAAAAATATTAATATTTAAGCTATAATAATTAATTGAAAAATATGACAAACATTAAAATACATTATACAACTTTTAAACAATTTTATTTATTTAATTGAAACGAATCCGAAAAATTAAATAACCATATTCTATTACGAAATCAATAATATAATAATATATTACATATATATATAAAATTAAATAAAAACAATAATATAAAATATATAAGAAACACATCAAAAAAAAAATTGATTGTGGTTTTTAAATATTATAGTTCAAAAAATATAAAAATGTTATCAAGTATAAATAAATAAAATGTTATACTTTTTAATCAAAACCAATATTTAACAATATATTCTAGTTATTTCATCGTAATTCTTCTAAGTAAACTAAGAAATATAACTCTTTTTTTTTTTTTTTTGTGCTTTAAAACATTCACACATTTTATGATTTTTCTTATACATTTAAAATTATCTTAAATTAAAAATGTACAGTAGAAACTCGATTAACTGTCACTGTTGAAATCGGGACTATGACAGTTAATATAATAGACCGTAAATAGAAATTGTACAATAAATGTACATATTTTACTATGTGTGTATTTTAAGGAAAAAATAATACACATATGTAATACATATTACATACCATACTTAAATTTTTGAAATAAAACTAACAATTTCAAACAAAAAAAATCTGTTATTTCATATTGTTTTTTTTTTTTTGATGCTCGAGTTTCTTTAGTCTGTAATATTTCGTATTTTACATAGCCATAAGATCGGGTTACTCAATCACCGATTAAATTTAAATAAAAATAATTCAATCTGTTCTTTCACGTCGCGTTTATCAGATATGTTGGTTATTAGAAAAAAATGTATATAATTGATAGTCGTCACAACGCGTTTACTATATTACATATTTAAGTTTTCAATATTGAAATTGTTAATATTGTGTATAAATAAATAACGAAAGGCTCCAAGACCTCGAGTACACAAACTCTCTGGTTACAATACAATCTTATAAATCTAAAATGAAATATTTTCATAACCCAAATAATATGCTTCATCATTAAGATTGGTCTAACCATTTAAATTAGTTTAACTATTGCAATTCAGTTAAATTTAAGTTTTATAAATTTGTTGTCCCATTTTTAATTGTACATACATTTTATGTAATTATTATAATAAGTTTTAATACAAAGTTTCAATGAGAAATAAAAAATTAATGAAGTATAAACAAGAATTTTAAGTTGTACATTACTCTTAAATAAATGTATTGAGATCGAATTAACATGATCTAACCTGTAGATAATAACACAAAAAAAAAGTCATTAACATTCCAGATCGCTGTCATGTTATATGAACGAAATCAAAGAAGTGTACCTACTATTTAATTATTTGAATGTTACTATATAAGTTTCAGACTGATGTATTTATCACAATACCATAAATGTGGTTAAGTCTAATAATAATATTTTCATAAGATTAGAAACGGAAATTTAATACATTAAAAAAAAAATAATTTTCAAAACAGTTGCTTGATATTGAATTTACAAAAACGACCAAGATTTTTCAGAAATTATTTCGCCTTGTAAAATACATTGTCTCAGTGAACTTAAAGTACCTCAGGCTAATATTTTACACATTTAAATAATTAAAATAATTAGTGTTGTGTATAACGGTTTTCTTAAAAGAAATTCCATTGTTCTTTTGCATATATTCGTAACAATCTATGACAAAAACTACTAAAGTATTTAAAAATTACATATTTATATTTTCACCTGCAGCTGTATCCCATACAGAAAGCCAAACAAGACTTTTAGACCACGTTCCAGACTCAAACAATCCGAAACGTATATAACTAAAAAAATTTTCATTGTTTGCCATAATCAAATTTTAATATATCTAGTGCAAAGGTACAAAAACATTATCACAGGATTGTTTGTAGATCATATGATCCATACCAAATTGAGCATTATTATATGCCGATTTTACCAGTAGCTAAACTCGATTAACGCTATGTCACACTTTATATACCTGATAGTTGAAAATATACAATAAGTTCACCGTGTAATTTAGTGTTGTTACTAATGACCGAGCAAATACGTGATACTTTGATTGGTAACTGAATGTCAGTAAATAATTATAAATACAAATTATTTTCATTGAACACCTATTTAAATATAATTGGTATATTTGTTAAATATATATGCGGAACACATGTGCGTCTGTACGAAACACGATGATTGCGGAATATTAACTTTAAAAATAAATAAAACATTTTTGTGTTACTAGCCTAAGGCTGCAGAATATATTTCAGCTGTGTTATTCCATTATAACGCCCGCAGTCAATTATCTGAATAATGTACTACACGATTTTTTACTACAGTTCTCAATATAATCAAAAATTACATAAAAATAACAACGAGCGTAGATTTACTAAACATTTAAAATAATAAATGTATAAATCACGTAATGTAATTTTCACGTTTGGACTCAACTTGTCAAGTGCAGTCAACACCGATCACTAAAAATATAACTGTTCAATTTCTACGAATTTATTATTATATTTGAGATCTCTAAAATCTCATAACTTTCCTGTAAATATAACATACAAACATAAATAAGTTTCTGTTTGAAGTATTAAAATAAACAAAATAATAAACAATAAACAAAATAATGAACAACTGGATGTATGTCCTAAAAAGATTAAAAAGATTAAGAAAAGATTAAGCTATAACACTAATATTTAATTATTACCAATAAAACTAAAAAAAAAGGAAGGGTAACCATTGAAACTTTAGTCACATTAATATATTTCAAAAAGTTCTGCCTTTTGTTATACATATAATTTTATGGATTGCGATGAGGGGTGAATTTTTCTACTTATATCTGATACATTTAAATTTAAAAGGTATGAAAATATATCATAACCGTACACAATTTTCTAGACGAAACTCTGTAGTAACTGTTCTGGCTTCAAAAAAAAAAAAATTTTGTTTTTTATAGTGTATTTTTTATAATATTTATTGGTTTTCCTAAGTCTAATCCTGATAATTTTAATTTAAATCACTTTCTATTTATGGTGTTGTAGCACTAAGCTTGGTGTATTTCATTACTAATCGTGATGAGAGAAAAAAATTTATTTTACAGTGCTATCAAATGATCGGACGCCAATTACCAATTATACCGCAAGTCATCATTTCCCGAGTATTTTACGAGTGTCGTCGACTTATATATATATATATTAGGGTGTCCCTTATATATAGAAAAATTTTTTGTTTTAGAAAATAGTCCCGCATACCCCCTAATTTTTTTCCTTTTGGTCTTAAACTGTTGTAAATGCAATATTTTCTCTCTAGGATAAAGTTAATCCGTGCCGAATTCTATTCAAAATTGGTATATACGAACTCTAGTATTTTCGTTAAAACAGATACATTTCTTGGGCACCTCAACATTTTTCTTGGCTTAATTTTTTGTGCTACTGACTTACCAGATTTTTTACCACATTTTTGTGAATAATTTACAAAGATCTGGATAAAACGTGATAACACTTAAATTAATTGACTACTATTTCAGAATATTGTTATTTAATATATAAAAATCAATATTTTATTTTATTAAATGAACATTGAAAATAGATTATTACAATTAGTATTTTCTCTTCAAAGTTTCTTTTTTGCAATCTGGATATATTTTTCGGTGTTCACTAACACATCGTAACACAAACTGCTTTTGTTCTTCATCTGCTGTGAGTAGACCGCGAAAATCCTGCATTAATTTCACAGCTCTCTCCGCTGTATCATTAACTCCTTTTAGGCATGAAATGACTTCTTTTACTTGAATAAAAACCTTATTTGTCTCCCATGAAGATATGGGTGCCTGAAGAAATTGATCATTGAGTTCTAGGCGACTGAACAAATTCTTACTCTTCAAAGATACAAAGTCATCTAGGCTCTTCTCTAAAAAAAAGAAAAAATTTTTAAATAATTAAAATAAATTTATAATATAATACTTATTAATAGTGTTAAAGTGATGATGAAAAAGTAATGTTAAAAGCAATATTATTTATACAATAAAAACAAAATATTTTAAATGAAACATTTTTCCAATAATTTTTATTAGAACTTACCGTAAAATGGACCTGTCAGTTCTTGAACGGATGGGATAAACCTGTTTCCAGACGTGACTGGATATTCTCTATGGAAATTTTCAACCATTCTTGCTTTTGTAGCTTGATCCACTAAATCATCAAAAAGTCCTAAGGCTACTGTTTCGTCTGTTAAATATCAAAGATGCTGGCAAAACTTTTTTGTTGCTGCTTTTGATATAATTTCATCCACAGTCTCGTAGGCCTTGATAGTTTTCAGGAAGTCTAAATCTTGCTGAGGAGCTTTCATTGCAGATGTGCAATTCAGCCATGGCTTAACGTAACACATAACAATAAAACTACACACATCCAGTAGAACTAATTTGTCTTTTTGGGGCAGACTAAACTGTGCGCTAAGTAGAACAATTTTCAAAGAATACAATGCTCTTGCCATCCATCGAGCTTGGTGCATTGAACCAGGTGGTCTTATTTTCAATGTTTTATTTTTATCTCCTCCCAAAAATATAATAGATAGCTCTACTAATTCACGATAGTCATGTCTTAAGTCTTTCTTTAAAATTTCAGATCGATAATAATTGAGCAATGTATTGACTTCATACTAGTCCAATGAACTGTTACACTGTTTGTACATAATTCAAAATTACCGGGATCAATATTTTTCCAATTTTTCCTAAACTTTTTAAAAAGAGGTATGTCCGGACTTGAAGTGACATGTTGAATTTTAGCCTCAAATACTGTTTTCAATACAAGTTCATAAATGTGATGACGACAACCAAAAATTAACAACTCCCTCTTTAGTTTCTGTTCCAACAACACACATGCACCATTTATTCGTCCTGTGTTGGAAGCCGTTGTGTCACAACAAAGAATTTGAACTCTTTCTGTCAGATTCCAGTCTGCAACTGTGTTGAAGACCGCATCAGCCTGATTTTTGCCACTTGAACTTTCCAATTTTGGTACTGCCAAAAGCTGCTCTTTCATACCAAATGAAACTAAAATGGGAAGACGTTCTTCTTTAGAATTTTTCACATTTATTGCTGGTAACATTTTGCCATCCCAGTGTATAGTCACCACTTTGGGAATCTCATTTTGAAAATCATGTTTGATGAATACAACTCGTTCTTGGCGAAGTTTCGTTCTAACTCGCTGGATAGTGGACTTGTTCACCGGAAAATCATCAGTATCCAATCCCAGAGCCTCAATAGTCGCTTGAACAATGAACACTGAGTCTCTTATGCTTAATTGACACCTGTCAAGTGCCGACACCAATTTAGTGGTAATAAAATTTTTCCTGCCACGTTTTGCCTTTATTAACATTACTGGGGATTGTTCGGGAAGTTCAAAATCATCAGAGCTGAGAGAATCACTTACGTTATAGTTAACGACTGACGAAGACATGGAAACAGTGTTGAAGATTTTTTGTCTACGATTTTCTTCGGCCTCAGCCCTTTGAATTGCTCGTTTTTCTTTTTCGGTGAACTTCCTGTCAACACCACCCAAATTACCAGGCCGGCCTGGCTCCCTTTGACGCTGTAAAAAGATTTTATCTTCTTCCATTTTCATAAGTTCGAGAGCACTAGCGTGTGCTATATCAAAAATGTAATCTAGCTTATTCACAAAATCATTCCTTCGATGATCGAAGATCTCTTGAGTTTTATTTGCATCTTTTTGAAGATTTCTCCAGTTTTCGTATAACTTAACAAGTTTTTTTACACTATTGGAAGAGCTTTCGTTGGAATTCGAGCCTTCTCCCAAAATATATTGCACTCTCGAACTGCTAAATTAGCACTTTCACTCAAAGATAATTTCACTTCACGCATGTTATAAAATAAAACAGCAAGCACTTGACGATTAGACGGAAGTTTAGCACCAAAAATTTGATGATTTACATTACCAACCAAAAATACTAGTCTTTTAGCACTACGTAAGCTTGACATATTTAATTGTAAAATAAACGAAAGTCGAACACGAAAATGAAACGCACCAGTACTGAACGGCTAACGAGGTATATAATATTACGATAATGATTTAATCATCGTATCAGATAAGTGAGCATAGCCAGTAAAGTGGTTGATTGCGTCGCGTAATACCCAAGAAAAGTTATCGAACGATACAACGATAAAAAATATAAATTCGATAAAAGATAAAACTAAGCCGCGACACGTGTCGACATCGGCTGTCTGCGCTATACTATTATAACCAATGATCATTATTATTATATCTATTATTTTTATTATTAATATGATAAATATTATGGATTTAAAGAATATTAATAATTTAAAATATATTAGTAATAATAATAATGTTGTCGTTTATAAATCAAATATTCTCATTCCGCAGCACAGAGCGTCGAAAATAATTTATTTTTCAGCTAAAAATAACTGTATACAAAATCCAAATATATCATTAAAATTGATAAATATTACTGAATAACAGTGTATAACTTTTATTATTTTAAAAAAAATAAATGTAATGTTTAATTTCAATTTTGAGTAATTTTTTTTTCTCGAATAGCCCAATTTATATATATCAATTTTGATGATGATTCGGCACAGGTTAACTTTATTATATGAGAGAAATATTTCATATTCGGTAGTTTCAGACCAAATAGAAAAAAATTAGAGGGTATGGGTTCAAAAAAAAAAAAAGTTCAGAAATAAGGAACACCCTAATATATATATATATGTATTTATGTATGTACACGCGTGTACTAGGATAGTAACTGTTAGAAACGTAAGGTTTTGCTTTGACAGGGTTGTGTCTCGCTTTGACGTCGGATTTATAAGTCCTCACTATAGTAACACGAGTAACCCGCTAACCACAAACTATACGATTCCAAATCCATTTTAGGGTGACTGTGTACACTGATATACGCAATAATTTAAAATGAGACTCAAGTATCAGATGCGATTTAGCTATTGTAAAACGGAACTTTGCCGGTCTCATTTTGCATAGTTTAACTGAATGCATTGTAAGCATAGGCATGCACAGACATTGTTGCCAGATGATACATGACTTGTTTTTTAATATTTACATTCATTCATTATTTACCTTTTCAAAAACAAAAAAAAATTGTGTTTTTTTTAGAATATATGAAACTTTATTATATATCTATTAGATAAATTTATTAAAAATTACTTTATTAGATGTATACTTTATTGATATATTCAGCCTTCACATTTCAACATCTGTCAACACTGCAACTAGTTTCTGTTACTCGATTCTTGTTTCAAAGCAGTCACTTACTGAGAAGACTGCGGTAGCCGAAGGGTCTTAAATATATTTATATATATTTTTCAAAATAATAAATAATTGGGTATCTGCTTTTATATAAAATAGTAATAGCATCGACCATTATCCGTGTCCGACGATGGATATGTGTAACATTATATCTATAATGACTATAATGTATATATAATAGTAATATATACTATTATATGATTAGGTTAGGTTACTAGCTGACCCGACAAACGTTGTTTTGTCATATAAATTATTTTCAGAGAATAATTTGCTAGAAAAAAATAAATAATTTAATATAAGTGTGTAAGTATGTGGTATATAAGTGGAAGAGGTATGGAGTTCTGTGAACGGTGACAGAATATAAAAATGAAAAAATATCAAACATTAATTTTTTAATAATTTATTAAAACTGATCCTTTAAAATTATATATATATATGTCACTTATTATGATAATATTAGTAAAAAAACTATAGCAATCTCTTAATGCAACAGAGTGTACAATATTTTTTGTTATCCCATCTTTCGCCAACACAAACAAACTGGATGGTTCGAGAGCATGCCACGTATAATTGCCCATGTGAAAAACATAATTGTGCTCAAATTTAAACCACAGATAAACAGTGTTGGCAATAGATAATGCAAAAATTATATAGATAAAGATGAAAGATAATATGTCTAAATTCATCTAGATAAAGATAATAGATAAAAAAATAAATGTATTTTCAAAAAATGTTATTTATTGGTCAATATTTCATATTCTAATAATATCTATGAAGACTCAATTATAATCATTATTATCAATAGTTACCTATATGTTTAATGTTTATTGTAGTAATGTAGTGTACCATTAAGCAGTATTTATATATAATGTACAATATTTAATATAAATTATGCGGTGGCATGTCTGGTAAGTCCAATGAATTTAAAAACTCTATTGGATAATTTACAGCTTCAGTAGCATCGCAAACTGTATTAAAAGATTTATATGATAGCTAGTCTCCTGGTAACAAATGTTGTATCTTGAGATTCAATTCGTTGATGTCCACATTTTTTATTTCTAAAATTGCTCTTTCTGCCAGCCACTCATGATTTTTTGTATTTCTGTGTACATTGGGAAATATCTGGTCAATGAGAGCATCTTGCGAATCAATGATTGTGCAGAAATCGGTCGATAATTTTATGCATTCCGTTTCATCTGTAGTAACTTTCCCATCACTGATATCTAACGATTGTTTTGAGAATCTTCCGTACGCAACTTTTTTTGATTGAATCGCAAATATCGAAATCGTTCGCTCTCTATCTTTACATACACGTAGACCATGAATTGTTGACAAAGCTCACGACATGCTAGAATAACGTTGTCCTGATCGCGTCTCATCATCAACCGATATGCATAATAATCCTTCGAACTAACATTCTTGTTTGTTTTGGTACCTGTTGCGGGATCTTGTTGTTTAATATTTATGCAATACCCGTCATTTAATATCAAAAATAAAATTAATAGTTTTTAAATAGTTTTTAATAGTTTTTGTAATAGTTTTTTAATAGTTATATTTAATATTTCATTTTCAACTGTGCAGTTTTCAACAGGGTCAAAAATTATTAAATTAAACTACGATTTATTAACTAATAGCACTTTTCCAACATTTTTTTTTTCGTAAAAACCTTCTCCTGGCAATTACGAACAATTAAAAAAAAATTTGAGCCAATTCGGCCCAGCCATTTTCAATTGATGAAATTTTATAAATTTTTGGCACCATTTTTATATATATAGATAATACATTATTATATAATGTATATACTATTCTATTTTTATACGATTTGTTAAACGTAATAACTTCTATAACATAATATGGTGTATTATAACAATATTATGATATATATGTATTTAAAGTGTTGAAACGTCTATCAACAATGAGTTTAACGTGATCACAAATATTCATACAAACAGGTGATTACAACAAATCGTAGCACGCACCTATTGGTTAATGGCTACTATCAATGTTATTGCGTGAAGTGATTAAAGGTGGTAAATCTTCCAACGAAATACTCTGCACAAGAATGAATAATATCAATCAAATACAATTCAACACAATATATCATTAAAAAAAAAAAAAATAAGCAAATAATAGGAGAAAATTGTACTATAGTTATGTATATTTATATATCTGTGATTCTTAACAATTTAAAAACTAACCTAATCTACATAGAGCACAATAAATTGATACCCACTTCAAATATTAGTTTTCGCTAATAACTAGTTATGTTTAAATACAAAATATATAATTATGTATATACTTACTATGTAATTCACACCTATTAATTGTATTGACACGTCATGGAATTTTTTTTAGTAATTATATTGAAAGTTAAAACTACATTATCAGCCTTCTTTATTTTCATTAATTTATTCCTCCCACTATTAAAAGTTATTTTTCCCTTATTAATGAAATATTCATACGTGATGAATGATGAGACATAGATATTACGGTGAACACATTTAGGTTTAAAATTGTTATTTTATCATGAGCTTATCGATATAAATAATTACACTTATGTCCTGTGAATCATTCGGTTTTAAAGTTTTAACAACATATAATTGATTATAATTGAGTATTAAAAGAAATTAAACAATGATAACAAAGGTAGATATATTTATTTTTTTAACATTTTAATATATACTATTTATAGATTTTTTTTTTATAATTAGCATATATGCTAGTTTCACTTTATTATTACTTTTTGGCTTGAACACGTGGTAAAAGGAACTATTCAACATTAGTATTTTTAAATTTGCATTTGGTTCACAAAATTGTTTAGTTATATATACATAATATATTTGTGTGTATATATAATATTTATTATATATGTATGTATAATACATATACTATAACATTTTTTTTTTTTATTAATAAAGGTAGATATGAAATAGTTAAGTCCAACAATATAGGATTATATCAATAGGTGTTTTTTCCTATAGTCTTAATATATGTATAAAATATGATGTACATTGTATACTTTATAGTAATAGTATAGTAATAGGACATGCACTGATATTTTAAGTATTTAAATATATTCAAATTTATTTTACATTATTATTCTTATAGTTTAAGTGAAATATTTTACGTTGTGCCAACTTAATTCGAACCATGTACTCGTATTTACCGAGAACTACCTATAATATTTACATTATAAATGAATCGGGTTAATGTGTGATTTTAAAGGATTCAGTTGCTTTTGTTGTACTTTTATTATTATTAATCGTTCCATACATGTTTAATTTAATATGTACATGTACAAGTTAAAAATGTCATATATAATTTAGTGAAACGACTACACAAACATAATATTTATATTAAGTAACTTGTTACAATTTTTCCTTTTTTAGATAATATGGATTTAAAAAAATTGAATGACAAATAATCGATTAAGATATTTCAACCCCTAAAATCTATCAATATACCAAACTTAAACATTGATTTAATAAATTTAAATACATATTATAATTAATTTTTAACTGTGGATAAATCATTAATTATTATGTTATATATTCACGAAATCTCAGAACACAAAAACTATGTCCTCCAAATCATTAAAACTATATCATAAAATTTTAATCGAGATATTTTTTTTCAATTGACTGATAGCTGATATATTTAAAGTTATATAACGACGTAAGCTAAATATTAATATTAATTTCATAAAATAATCGAAACGTGAATGAAGTGAATAATAATAATATTTAATAATATATATTATTAATTTAATTATTAATATAATAATAATATATAATTAATAATTTAACTGATAATATTATCATTATGAGACAAATACAAGTACGAGTATATGATGTATATATATATATATATA
Organism: Sipha flava; assembly: GCF_003268045.1. Classification (NCBI taxonomy): domain Eukaryota; kingdom Metazoa; phylum Arthropoda; class Insecta; order Hemiptera; family Aphididae; genus Sipha; species Sipha flava. Next base: position 41,466 of record NW_020272852.1, on the reverse strand, counting down.
TATATATATATATATATATATGATGTATAATTAAAGTGTATGTGAAGTATAGATATAACGTCAATATGTATAACAGGCGCGTGTCCTAAATTTTATTTCGGGAGAGGCTGATCAAAATTTATAAACATAGTTATATAGTAAAGCAAAATTAATAAATTTAATGATTTAAATTTATTACAATCTATATCATTGTATAGATTATTAGCTATTAAGTATTAAATAAAAAATTTTAAACGTTTGGCTCGTCCACTATTAGCAAACTTATCTAAAACCATATTATCCATATCATCCATTATAAAAATATTTCTACGACTATTTAATAATGCTAAGCCAACAAGACGATTCTTTGAAGTTGAGTTTCTCAAATATGTTTTTAACCTTCGAAGCGTTAAAAAACTGCGTTCAACAGATGCAGTTAACAAAGGAAGTATGGCAAGTATTTTCAACAGTTAGTAGAGATTAGGGTACAATGTTTTATCTCAAGAAATTAAAGTGTTTGTGGAGGTAGAAGGTCTTGATGATTATACTACTGATTTCCATTTAGAAATCCATAAATCGTGCCATATTGTGCATTGAGCTGCAGCCCTATACTGCTTGACGATTGTTATCGACAGATTTATAAATAGTATCAATGATTCCCAGCATTACTTCTTGTAGTAAATTTTTTCTATGAACGGTAAGATATTAAAACAACCTTTTAAATACAAGCCCGAGTAAAGCTCTACATCAATATAATTTGACAAAAAATCTACACGCTACGACCATTGGACTTATGTTTTAAAGCAGTGGCGTTCTTTTAGAGAAAAAAACAACTCATGCATCTGCCGCAGTCTAGAGTTTAATTATTCCAAAGTTGACATATCATCAAAATATAAATGCGTCTTTTATAAATCCATTGACATGTTGTAAGTCAGAAAAATAATACATTTACTATACGTGTTCTTATATATAAAGAATAAATCATTATATTTTTGGATTGATTTGACGTCCCCTCCCTCCGCGTTGATCGGTACTTCAGTAAAATTTTCCTCCTAGTCGACAATTTAATAAGAACATGTCAACTGTCCTACTCTAAAAAAAACTAAAATAACGCCATTGTTCTTGTGTTCTGACGATCACAAACTCCTATAAAGATCAAAATATCATAAATCACCAAATAACTTCAATCTAACTAAAATAGTTTTATACAATTAAAAAAACAAGTTCAGAGATCAGAAAAAAGTATATTTACATAAATCAAACTTTTTTCAACTCATTTAGTAATTTTATATTCGTTCCATCACAATTACTTTTATCCAAGTTTCTTTTCGTCGAATTCGTCACAATGAACATTAACTGCTGTGACTATAGCATATAACAACATATTAAACATATTAAACACATCAACACTTTTCCTGTTCAAAGCACTTGTATAATTTTGTCAACATTAGGTATTCGTAATAGATGTGAGCCGAAAGAACTTGCAGATACAACGTTAGTCACTGTAAACTATATAGGTAACATTAACTTAGCGCTCATTTTGAATTTCTTGTGTATAAATTATAAATATAATTACTAAGTATACTATAATTAAATAATTAATAGAATTTAAAATTAAATTCTTACTTGGAAACATTAGATCATGGTCACTACAGTATATTTTATTATAAAACCATAACATTTCTGTAAGAAAAAAAGCGTTTGTAGTGGTAAGAAGCTAGATATGTAATTAACAAAATGTATAGGTTTAATTTGTATAATATAACACATTATCTAATTTATTATTAAATCTAATAAAGAAATGATATAGATTCAAAGAATCAAAAATTAAATGTTTTTGGAATTTTAATCCTGTACATCCAGTTGCGTAGTTACGGGGAGGATGTAAGGGGTTTCCACCCCCCCCACAGATTTTTTTTTAATGATATTTGATTATTAATATTTACATATTATAGTAAAATATTTTGATTTTACTATGATTAGGTACATATTAAAAAATGGGTAACAAAATAATTTTCATTAAATACGGAACAATATATATATATATATAATACCATTTTAAATGTAATATTATTACATATGACCTCGTTTTATGATATACTAAGAACATTTAAAAACTTACTCTTAATCACCCCCCCCCCCCAAAAAAATTTTTTATCTACGCCACTGTGTACATCCAGACGCGGATATAAGTGGGAAGCTATTAGGACTGATATCCCCCGTCAGGCCTTAGGTACGTAAAATATTTCAAAGATTACCTTAATTTTTAATTTATTAAAAAAAAAGGAACAATAATATATTTATAACATTTTGTACTGCATATTAACATTTAGGAATAATTGATAATCGTGGTTATTTAACGTGGTTGTTATATATAGTCCCCAATAGTCCTTACCTAGAAGAATGAAATCAGATGATTGGTCATATTAATTTGCTAATATACTGTGATATTTTTTTCAATTACAAAATATTTTTCACTTCTGCTTGTGTTGTAATATATTATACGATATTGTATGCAATAAAAGGTAATTTAATATCATTTTATAATACGGATGTATGATTATTATTTTATTCACTTAATAAGCTTAAACTTAATGCCTATGATTTTATGTGCTTATGCATATATAATTAGGCTTTATATCAATTAATAACGATTTTATGTACTTACTTGAAGTACATTTTTTCACCCATCCTCCCCCTTTTAACATTTATAGATCGGCGTCTGTGTATATCGAATATCGTAATTTTATTTACATAGAAGATTCCATACAGTGATTCGGAGTAAGTGGCCGGTATAGACCGCCAAAAACTATACTATCATGATTACCCAATTATGATTATTTTAAATACATCGAATTGTGTTTAACGAACAATCAGGAGCGGATCCACAATTCTCCAACTTTGGATCAGATTATTTCAAGAGGCCACTTGTTAGAGTTGAAACTGAATTACAAATGTATAACTTGTAACAAAAAAATACAATATGATCAATGATCATTGATCATGTAATATGTATGTTTAAGTTTATTCAAAATTATCATTGAAAATATTAACATTTATTTTATTTTATGTAGAATTCTGTCTAATAGGGACTGCCATAGAGATGTTTTACAGTACCATACAATTAAACCAGAAGCGTCATTTGGAAGAGTGGTAACTGGGAATTTGCCCCCGTCTAGTATTAACTTTAACTTATAGTTGGCACACTTAAAAAATAACAGAAGTCTTTTAAAGAGGACAATTATGTAAACAAATATTAACTGTGGGATAGCTGACCTCCTGACCTCCCTCCCCCTAGATACGTCATAAATGGGCCATCTTAAAAATTTCGTCGCTCAATTTAATTTTCATAAGAGTCATTTAATGGTAGGTATTATGAAATAAGCTTTAACTATCAAATTGAATCGCGATGTTCAAAAAATGTACATTTGTTTAAGTTTCGGCGTGCAGAGAATACGGCCAGTTTAATAAACTGTTATAAAATTGTTCACCATCTGGCCACCACGAGATTTCCCCACCGGAGGGAGGGGGAGCTAATCGTGCCCCATCGCCGATCCCTAAATGCAAGCCTAGAAATGGCGCCACTACGGTATATAATAACATGTTTATAATGATATATACCTAGTCGTAATGGCACGCGGTTTATATGCACGTTTTTAAGTACGCGATAGATCGTCGTTACACAACACGCATTTATATACATATAATATACACACACATATATATGTATATACGATCGGAGTATAATCCTCCGGTGTGCGCGTACATAAAAACATAATATTCAGTGTAATAAAACCAAGCGAAATCTGTCAACTTATAACACGTGGCGCGTACGATGCCGCCGTATAAACGCGCGATAGTATAACAAAAATATTTAGTGAATCCAAAAGCACAGGAGGACCACCGTACGCGTATGCGCCACGACTACTGCGTTTTATAACTCGTAAGTGTTCCGGACACGTGTCACGCTGAGTCCCTCTATGAGACTATTCCATTAGCTACCGCTGCGCACCGTTAAACGCCGTGCCCGTATGTTCTGTTCCTCAGACACTGTTCGTATATAAATATCGATAAGCTTCGAACTGCACCCGCTTTACGTGTAAAAGAGCGCGGGGGCGAAGGGCTCGTATACTCCTGGCACATTCTACGCGCGTGTACACACGTACGTGTACGTGCAGAGGTGGAACTAGGAATTTTCACGCCCGGGGAAAATGTTAAAATTACACCCTATCATAGACCAATACAATCGAATACTCTTCTCCAGAATTTTTTCCTAATAATTAATATACAATCATACTTATTGAGTTTTAACTCAATAACAGTATTTAACAAAGTTAAAAATATTAAATTAGTTGTTAATAATTACAAAAATTATATCCTCTAAAATTGTACGTCCGAGAATGAATCCCCGTCTTCCACCCCCTAGTTCCGCCCCTGTTTCGTAAACGATGGTTTTGGCCGCATCACGGACCATTGAAGTCTCGAAAATTACGATAGATCACAAGAATCGTTATCTTATAACATTATTATATTTATTTTTTCCGTGTTAGAGGACGTTTATCGAAATACGCGACGGAGGAATAAACGCGGAAAGTATGCGCGTGACAACTGACAAATTGACATTGGCACTAGGTATATCGTACTCGCATACACGCAAAACAATGGGGATATTTTTAAATTAAAAAAAAAAAAATCTTGTAACTTTTATTTATTATTTTTTCACATAAATCTTACATAATAATATTAATACTAAGTATGGGATTTCTATGAACAGATTATTATTATAACAATTATAAAAAAAAAATCGGAACTTCTTGGTGAATCAGTGATTGCTGTATTTCAAATCTGAAACCGTAGTACCATGTTTCTCGAATAAACGATTTTGAGTTAAATTAGTCTGGTGGGTTGGTTTACACTTCTAAATCTATTTGATGTATTTGACAAATTCCTTAAAAAAGTAGGTTGAAAATGTAATGTTATAATTTTTACAAAAAAGACATCTAAATATATCAGATATCTATAAAAACCAAAAACTTCATGAAAATATTTCGTAACTATGAAATATCTTTAACTAAAACAGTTAATTATATACAGTTAAAGTTAAGTATATACAGTTTAATTGAAATTTGTTAATTTTGAAATTTGTTAAAGTATCCTATTTCATCGAAATATAATTTCCAACACTTACTATTCAATTTTATGATTTTTCAATTGTTGAGCCTAAGTTTTATGTATAAAATTGAAAATGTTATGAATTTTTTACTACAAAAATTTAACAGATTTTAGTGATTTTTATTGTTTTTTCAAAGATTAATATTCAAACGCTCATAAATTTTTTTTTTTTCATCGATTAGTAATAAATTCATATGGGGATTATTATAATACATTTTCAAAACTTTTTGTCAAACAAAATTATATAATTTTCAGTTTTCTATAAAAAGATTAAATAAGTTTTTTGACAACTATACTATGTATAGTAAACGGTGATATAAGCATTCCATGAAAATATTAAGTGTCTTTGATTATTATTTTTTAAGTTACTCTGAAATCAAAATACCAACGAGACGACTTTTCCTATCAGAAACCTCGTATGGTTTTGATGATCATAACAATCTTTCATGTTAAAATCGTGTACACAGATACAATAAATAATTAAATCAAATAAAATAAAAATATACATCATTGTAAAACCAATATATATTCAAAATATATTCCTCGTTTCACTCACAATCTAAAATACACTTATAATGACGATTTTAAAAATAAAGACCTACGAGAGACGGATAAGTTAAATGCGAAAATTGATTTATAAATTATAACATTATATATTTGTAATAAATTTATTTTATATAATATTTAGGAACACACGATATGTGATTTATTAAAAACTAAATTTTATAACCTTGATATTCAAATATAGTCGCACAATAGTTTTTGAAGTTAGAAATGATCAGACATTCTGATTTAGTAGATATAGGCGGTGGAATCCATATCTATATCCGTATTTACTATATATACGTTACTGTGCGTAGTCAAACTACGGGCAAATTTCAAACGTTATAGCGAGTTATCTAAGAAATTATATTATCCAAGATTCTAAGGAAAATAATAGAAATGCAACCTTTATATGCGCTATTCTGTTGCTCTTAAAAATTTTAAATACTTTTAAATTATTAACTATACTTGTATGGAACTCAATTTTTATAATATATTACCTCAAATTATTTTCCGAAGAGACTATTACGCATCGGAGCACCAATTTTAAAATATAAATATGCGTTTAAAATAAGTAAAATATTAAATGTATTATAACAATGTTTCTTTGTATGTAATAACAGTTTTTCATACATTAAACCCTGACCAGGATAATACTTAAAAAAATTCATTTTTCAACTTAATCAGTAATTTGTCTTAAATTGTATTGATTGATAATTGAAAGTAGAATATAAATTGAGTACCTAGATATATAGTATATAAAAATAAAGTCAAAAATATAATTTGAATAAGCAATTGTTGTAAACAATCCGTATGGGACTCCCGGACTTACATAAAAATATTTCAAATTTTATAATTTGTTTTTTTTCAAAAATATGTAAATCAATCGAAAATTATGTAACTATAACATTTGAATATATAGGTTTATTTTAAAAGATTCGCACTTCCCTGAGTAAATGTGTAACATATAAGAGAAAATGACTGTCATAGTAGATTTTTTTTGGTCAATCTTAATTTGATTATTTCTGAGTAAAAAAACTTAAGACTCGCCAATTTCTTACTTATTATTTTTATACATACTATCACGTTGATATTTTGTATAATAAATTGTATTATTATATCCGTTTCTATTTACAGTTATATTCACAAACAAAATTATTTCAATTTTTTGTTTTCTTTACATTACATAAATTAAAAAGTACATACCTATATGGCCAGTGATAGATCCAGAACTTTCTATTTTTTTTTTTTTTTTGGGGGGGGTTGAAAAATGTTTTCCCTTGAGATATTTTTTATAATATTGCAATCAGTCATTGATAATGAATTAAAATAATAGTATATAATATAATACATTAATTTAAATATAAAACTACTAATTTCTTGTATGAATAAAAATACAAATTGTATACTTTCCCTCATACTTTAAAAAAAAAAAAAATCTTTTTCTTAATTCATAAAATTATTGATTTTTAATATAAATTTTTCCTGATGGGGGGGTTAACCCCCCCGTGGATCCGCCAATGTATATAGCTGTGTTTTATAAATTATCTTTAAAACCGTATTTACTCTAAAAGCACGTGAGATACGAACTCAGGGCTCTCGACCAAGGAAGATTCTAAAAATATAGTTTACATCTTTACTTTGTAACATATTGGCGTAATCGATCTTAACTAAATGTTTGACCATCAGGCTTAAATAATAAGTTATAATTTAAAAATAATAATTAATAATATTCAACTCAAAATTTAAATACTTTAAATACGACGATTAATTTTTTAGCGATAGATTCGATTAACAAATTATCAACGTAGATACAGTGACAGGCGATTAAAAGGTAATTTATTATTATTTTTCCATAATAAAATAATATTTTTGATACGTTTTTGAACAAAGATGTATGCTTAAAAATATCGTTTCGAATTCCAAATGTTTGTTACATATAATTTGGAAATATATATAAATATTAGGTAATGTGAAATAATACTAGTAATCGTAATTTTGCTTCTAAAAGTTCCCCTAAACTCTGTGTACCCAAGGGCCCCTGAATAGCCAAAAACGGCTCTGATGATTCTCAGTAAACACATCCTAATAGCGAAAACCTTCTTCTAACAAAATATTTGGAAATTGCTCAAAACAAAAAAATAAAACTAAAATAAATAAAAAAAAAAATAAAAAAAAAAACTTTTATTTTATTTATTTTACTATCCCATAAGGTAACGTATATATATAAGTATAAGGCTATAACATTTTATGCAATACCATATACGAGTATAAAATTATTAGACATCCACATATATTACATACCTATGTTAATGATTTATTGAATGTTGAATTTTATTATAATTACAGCCGATAAGCAAAAGATATTATAGTTGAAGAATTGAATTACTCAAGAGTTAAAAATCTAATAAGACAACATTATTAATGATATGATAATAAAACCATTTTATTTTAAAACGTAATCTATTTTTACAAGGAAATAATTTAATTGTTTCATATATTTATGTATAGTGGATTAAATACAGTACTAAAAGCGCTACTGACTAATTAAATAATAATTACTATTTATAATATAACAGCGTTAAAAAAATTCGTTTAAATGGTTTTCACTGCTTTACAAATATTTTTAATATCATTATAATTGGAAACGTTTCAAATATAATTGTACGAAATATTTATAAATAGGTACTTAAAGTTATAAGCAACATTATTATTTCTTATTTAACTACCTACACTTATTCTAATGTACAGTTTTATACTTTAACAAGCCGAATAATTCTCAAGTTATTTAAAAAAGAGTTAGATACGTACAGGATAGGTTTTATTTTCAAAATATATGTAGATATTTTGAGACCATTTATTTTGAATACGTAAAATAAATAATTTTGTATACCAACTTTAACAATTAGAAAATAAATCCAATAACTATTAAAATGTAATATTTATTTAACTTGTACATAAATTTTAGCAACTATTCATATTTTTATCAGTACCATTTTCAAATTTATTTGAATTATTTTAATGTTAATGACTTAAGTTATTTATGACTTTTGACAATTTTTTTTTGCAATTGCTGCGAAAGTACAGAGAAAGATAATATTAATTTATATCATACGGTTGTAAATAACTATTCATTTATATTTTTAATAATAATAGAATAATATAACTATTAATTTTTACCTTTTAGATATTTATTTATAATATTATAAAATTACTTATTTTTAAAAAAAATTTAACTACTCACCCCCTCCAACAATTTGAAAATAGGCCACTGAATATAAGTTATAGATAACAAAAATCACCAGTAAAATACCTAAATTTAATAATAAAAATGCATTGATATGTAAGCAGTACCTATCTGCGGATGGGCGCATGTCCGTTAGGTTAGTGCATCAACTCCGCCACAAGTACCATTTTTTACTGTAAACTCCACAAAAAAAAAAAAAAACAGATAAAATTGGATTCATGTAAACACCGCCACTGAAAAATATCAGGTAAAATTGAGTTCATGTAAACTCCGCCAATGAAGAAAATCAAGTAGTAGTATAAAATTAATATGATAGATTATTAAAAAAAAAATACATTTATATTAATAAGATTACAATAATAATTATAATAATAAAAAATAAGCCATTATTTTTATTAAAAAATAATAAACATGTTTAAGGAATAAGTTAAATTATACGCTAGAATGTGAAGTAAACTTTACCAAAAATTTTAGGAGGTGTAAAGTGGAAAGGGCGGCAAATTTTGTTGCCCTAGGGTGAATATTTTCAACTATGAAAATCTATAAAAGTGAAACTTGGCTTTTCATAATAAATGTATACCTTCACGCCATTTTTTAGGCAAATTCATGCAAATTAGAACCTAATATAGATGTTCTTTGTGAATAAAACAAGATCAACAATCACATTAAAAAAAAATCATGTATCATTGTACCAATATTAAAATGAGCGTTCAATAAAATATAATATTTTATTATTTTCTAAAAAAGAGTTAAAATAAATAGGTTACCTATGGTTTACAGTAAATTAGTATATTTATTTCGCATAGATTTAAATTATTATAGATCAATTGAGTCGTCCAGTTGCAAAAGGTAGTATGTCCATATTTTAGTTGCAAAAGGGAATATGTCCAATTTTAAATATAAATTATTTAAAAAACTACTTATCCACGATTTCTATAGTCTAAAAAAAGTAAAATGTTTTTTTTTTTATATATATTTATGAAAAAAAAATGGTGACGTTTTATAAAATATTAATGGAAATATCAGTTTTTTGCTGCTTGTGAAAACTTTATTTGTTTGGACATACTACCTTTTGCAACTGGACGACTCAATTATTGTTATGTGTTATACGCCACATATAACATATGTTAAAATAACATTGATTGTAAATACTGGTATTAATTAAAATCAATAACTATATGCGAAGAATTATTAATGTTGATGAACTTTGTATTCGGCTAGTTATACAAATCATAGTTCCTTGTCGCTATGGGATACGATTAGGCACGTACAATTTGTAATCCGATAAAAAGTCATTTTGCTCTGAGAAGACAAAAAGAACTGACAATCGTGTTCATTCTGTTTCGCTATAATTATATCGTAGAATAAAATAATAGTTTGAACACTTTATACATGTATATAAATATATATATATTTTTTTTTTCATATTATCTTCAAATAATCCAATCCGGTGTTATGATGGACACAACACGCCAACATGTTTCCGTGGATTCCGCTGGCCGACGGTTCCAGGATTGCAGATCGTGTAACGTCTGCCGTGCGCGCTCGAACACGATGAAATGCAAAAGTACGTACGGAACACGTTGAGCGTTGATGCGTAGAGTTATTATTTTCCATTGGGTCTTCTGTCCGTGATGTGTTGACGATGAAATTATGACGTTTGTCCGTGTACTAACAGGTTGCATGGAATGTTGCGGTTACGAAAAATGTTCTTTCGGGGATGGACGCGATGGCAGCGAGGCAGCTACTCGCCGCACGACGGGCTTGGTTCATAAATTTTCTAGGAACGGATATGGATCACACACGGCCGGTGGAAAGGGTGACGGTATCGACGGGGCCTTTGACGCACCGAAACGACCGGTGCCGCGGACAACGAGAACGGAACGCAGCGGTGAGACGAGCGTTGCCAATGAAATGAGCAGGAGGGCCGAAGATCCACGATGCCTGAGCAACCGAGTGGCGCGGATAGCGAAATGGAATTGCCTAAGAAGCCAACACGCCAGATCGGGACCCGCAGTCCACGACGACCAACGATCCCTGAATTCGGCCGCGCGCCAAGTCAACGACAACGTCGACGTTCGGTTCGCCGGCAACTCCGTGACAGGAGGACTGCGGTCGTCAGCACCGCGGTACCACGTGCGAAAAGTCGGGGACGACTTGGCGGTAGAGCCGGAAGAGAGACAGCGACTGAGCGACAGAGTAGCGCGGATAGCCAAAGACAATTGGCGGAAGAACAACGTGGGCACGAACCACGTCGTAGCCGATTGGTCGGATGTTTGCACCCCAGTAAAAGCTGCACCGATACGGTCATCGTTGCCCTGGTCGTCTGTCCGAGATATCGAGGAGGACCATGGGCCAGGCGTTTCGTCTCACGGCCGCAGTACCATGGTTCACCGCGACAAATCGGTAGAAGAGCCGATAAGGAGACGACAACGGCTTAGCGATAAAATCTGTCGGATAGCGAGGAATAATTGGTTAAAGAACAACAAAGCCAAGAATCGGAATTCCGGGCCGAAACCTGGCGCTGCGCCAGGATCGTCTTCGGTACCGCGGTCATGCGTCGTAGATACGGTTGTGGGGACCGGTGGCCAACGCCCCGGAGCTGTCTTACGTCCAACTGTAGTCACGGCCAAGGCGGACGAAGGCGCACCCGAGAAGTGGTCGATGGCCGCAGCTGATGGTACCGAGGAGGCGCCGAAAAAGAGTGATGGTTTCGACGAAAACGCTCTTGCGGTGCCCGTGGTGGTGAAACCCGTGATGGCCGACAAATACGTTGCGGTGGCCGACGTGAGCGGAGCTGAAGATCACACGGTAGTATTCACTGAGGCCGACGAACCAGCGACGGTTGGGGTCGACGAAGCAGTCGATCAAAGTTCCCGGAGTCAGAGCCGTACCTCTACCCGAAATCCGAAATGCACGCTGCAATACAGAGTCAACGCCGCTAAACGTGCCTTGGCCACGGTTGTTTTGAGCATAGGTCTTGTATATTTGAACATTTTTCATTTTTAATCCCCGTCCAACATTTGACTTCTAATCGAATATTGAAAGGAAAGGCCATCCACCGTTGATATTGATTTAGTCAAACGTCATAAAGTCTACCGTTGCCCTGAATTGTTATTCCCTAGAAGCGTTACTGTATATCAGTACATGCATGTACATATTATATGTTTATTTCTTTTGTAATAATAAACTATTCGTAAAATTATTATTTTATATTATATTATTGGTGAAAATATGTCATCATAAAAACAATTCTGTGCAGGTCATAGGTCATAGAAGTGAAACCTCCTCGACAACAGTCGTGGTGATATCAAACTATTAATGTACAATCTACAGTTACTGTCGTAGGGGTTTCATTTTTATTATTTGTCTTTGCAGAGAATTATTTAGTAATCAAAATGAGAAGATCTATAAAGGGAGGGAAACAGGGCCGGATTTAGACTTTCGGATGCCCTGGGCAAATCGATTTTTCGAGGCCCTTAGCAGTAAGAAATTAACATTATCCATGTAGTAAAGGTAAAATTAAAAATTTGCATACTTGCCCATTAAAATTATCAGCCTATACTTTTTCATTTCAAGTTTAAAATACCACTGTTCATGCTTTACAAATCACAAATTTCTGTATGTATAATAATATCACAGTTTAATTAAATGTAATATACAGTAAATACTAAATAGTTAGTAATAAAAAAATAAATACATTTTAGAATTTAGTAGGTAATTTTAGAAGTAATAAGTCTGACTTAAAAAAATTAGATATACAATTGATTTTTTTAATGTCACTGGCATGCGTGTGTATAGGTATAAAATAAAGGTACGTAACGTAGGCCGTGCGCCGACGGCAGCCAGGAGCGTCTAAACACAGGAATGCAACGGCATATAAAAGGCCGCACGACCGTCAACCAAGTACCAGTTTACACAACTTATAGCAAGACCCTCCCAGGCAGACTTCTGCACTTCAGGTCAAACCTTCCCCGCTCAACCTATTGGACAGTATTTATATTGGTCAATAGTACAATAGTCGAAGTATTCCGGCATTGCAATGATTAGTATATCTGTCGCAGTTCATGGGGCAATAGTCGGAGTATTCTGGCATTGCACCGACTGTCATACCATTCGGTAGGTTCTAGCTCCCAGTCGTGCGCGCTTTATCATACCCCGAACCTCTTACCATTGTAATTCTATAAAGTATAATTCCATAAAGTGTAATTTTATAAAATATAATCGTCATTGTGATTCAACATAGTCTTGGTTTCTTTTCATCCATTTTTATTTTTATTACAACAATAATTTTATTACGCTACAACAGATTTGTTTATTTCTTTGATGCTTTGTATTTATTCGAAAAGTAAAAAAATATGAGGTAATTTTTACACTCTTAGATATTCTACAACAAAAAGAGATTCAAGATTACGTCTGTGGACTATGATAAAAAACTGGGTCTACTATACGGTGCAGTCTTCCGATCGACACAATTAATAATCCCCTAATTAAAATGTTAAAGAAAAAAATTAAATATCTATTAGTCGATTTGATTGAGGCTTTTAAGTCTTCACCACCAACAGCTGTGTGAGACTTGTAAGGAAAACATTACTCTGTATAATGAAATTATACCTAAATAATCTTTAAACTAATGTTTAAACATTAATCAGATTTTAATAACCAAAGGTATTGATATAATAAAAATATATAACTAATTCCAAATTTAAAAAACACGATTATATCATGTTATATATTATAATACACGATTATTTTATAGTTTCTGTAACATATACAGTATCTTTTTGAAATCAAAATATGTTAGAAGCATTAAACCTAGGAATATATTATAAATTTTATACCTAAATTTTTTATTGGTAATGTAGTATTCTATTTCACCTAAATAGCTGTAACTAGTGCTCGAATAAGGAGGGAGCTCCTCTATTATTTTTTTTTTTTTTTTGCGTACCCCAACTATATTTTTTCACCGGAACGTTCATCTTAATTGATGTCCAAAATAATTTTTATGTGAATTTTAGTAAACGTCAATTTTAAAACGAATTTTACGGTTTATAATATCAAAACTATTTTTATAATTAAAGATTATAGTGTTTATGATAAGGGACAACGCCGTCTGTACGGTTTGTTATTAATATTGGTGATCGACGATATCGTCATTTCGGAAAAAAATAAATGCCCGCACAACGACCATAAACTAACCTTCTAAGGCCATGGCCCGCACTAAAGAGTAAAAATAGATAAAAACAAAAACCAGATATATGATTATATCATTCGATTCATGAGACTGCCTGATCGTCTACAATTATGTTAATTATTATTTTATTTTTATTTTCTATTGTAACATGTAGGATGTTGGTATTGCTATCAAAACATATTATATTTGGAATTTAAATATTTGTTTAGTTGAAAAGTGGTATTCAAAATATATGTAAGGTTGGTGGAGGGGGGAATACGAAGCCCCCCACGGATATGTGTTAAATAATTGCGCACGTAAAACGTAGTTTTCAAATCGTTGGACTGAGCTCCTTCATTGGCGGATCTACGAGGGTGGATATGGGGGATAGATCCCCCCCATGGGCCGAGAGTTGAAAAACATTTTTTTGCAACCAATTCAATTTTTGCATGCACAGTTTAAATAAAAACTATTCTTTTATTATTTCGTAATCAAGAAGGATACACTAATATACATTAGTATCTAACTTAATATCAGATTACAAATATACACCTCGTATTTATATCATGACCCGGAATAAAACCATAGAGTAATGGCACAGTCATCATGAAAATTAAATTTTGTTTTGTAAACTTAGTAGAATAAAACTTATTATTCTATATATATTATGTACGAAAATATTTTATATCCCAGCCCCATGATAAAATCCTAGATCCGCCACTGAGCTCCTCTACTTAATTTTTCCCAATTCGAGCACTGGCTATAACTAATGAGAATAGGTTTTCTTCTGTCAGTCATTATAGGGAATATTTAGTATAAGTGATATAGTCAAAAGTTCGCTGAAGTTCCTTTCAAAATAACTAAAAATAATAAATAACTGATAAAATTAATTCATTTTGAGTATAAAAAAAGCATTATTTACTATAAGCAGAGCCGTATTTACGGGGGAGCTACGGGGTGCCGTTGCCCCGGACGACTAATTTTTTTTATATTTTCAATATTTAATGATTTAATATTTTTGAAGTGAAGCTTCTTTAGAAAATAAAAATTGTATTTCAAAAAATATATACATCGCCAACCAGGGCGTCACGACACACATACACACACACACACACACACACACACACATACTCGGTAACGGTCGAGTACTGACGATAGATCCAAAGATTTACAAACAATCTATTCTTATGTTGACATTGCACTTAGAATGATTTTGTATACACCAGCAACGAATTGTTCTTCAAAAATATCTTTTTCAACCCGCAGAAATTTGTATTTGGTATAATGAGGCGTTTTTTATTATTGACCCTGGTATCAAATTCCTAAATACGGCCCTGACTATAAGTGTACAATAAACCAATGCTTTCGAGCCTAGGCTCAGACAAGCGTGCCCCTTCTATGAGATTTCTCTCCTCAAAGGACACGCTCCATACGGGTCGGTGATTCACGCCGCTCCCCGCCGAACTGCCAACTTTCGTACCGTTAAGTCTTGGAAGACCCCAGGCGTCCGGTGCTCGCCTGGTTTACCTAGCGACGCCACAGCCCCGTCGAGTCCAACCTCAGATCTACCGAAGCAGACTGGGCGCGGCGGGAAGACCCGTAGGACACACGCCGCCCTGGGCTAACCGCGCCTCCCGACGTACCATTCGTGTTACGCGTCAATGGTTAGGGGGTACGGTACCGGTGCGACGAAGCTTTTGACAGCCGCGCCGCTCCGAGACCACGGCCTCCGAAGAACGAGAATCACATGAGACGCAATAATACGCCCGGACGCCCGACCTGCTTGGACGGTCACACCAGCAGGCCACCAGCCTCCAGCGAACCGGATTCGGAGTCATTTTGATCGTACGGCCGCCTCAGAGCTCTCGGCACACCGTATATTTTACGCACCAACACGCGTAGGCAGAGCTCTCGCCCCGTACTGGCTGATGCGCAAGCAAATTGTCCGGGCGAGAGTATTCTAATATTTCCCTCGTCTCCCCTACCACAGAGGAGTATTTAAATAACGCTATCCGCAACCCGCGGACCCGATCTACCAGCATTTGCCGCTGCTTCGAACTAGCCCCGACTAGGCCAGCAAGACCACGAAGGAGCAGGGACAAGTCTGCTCCCTTAGCCGAGGATTCGGGTAGATACTATAAGTGTACAGTAACCGGGACAGGACTAAAGCAAACCTAACCCATAGTCATAACTTGTCTGCACACAATCAATCAGGAGCGTATTTATGTTTTGTGCGTGTAGACCTATGGAAATTTGCCACCATAAATAACTAAAATAATATACCGTACCTACTAATTTAACTATCGTTTAACTACCAACTATAAAATATACATAAATTAGGTAAGTATGCAAAAAAAATTTTATTTAAATACTAATACAATCTTTTAAGTTTTAAAACCATTTTTATTAATAATTAATAACAAAATAAATTCTTCAAATTTGTCGATGTAAACACGTGCCGCAACGCTTGCATATAATTACACCACTGCACATAATGGAAACTAAGCTAAATAACTGGCGCTACCTTCAGAGCATTAATTAATTAACTTCTTTTTAAAATTACGTCACTAGTTTAATTTTAATTTTAAAAATTTTAATATTCAGTGAAAGATAATAACATGCATATTTTAGTTTTTTAGTGGTCATAGTCTACATGACATAGTGCAGTCATCAGAAGCCACCATGCCTAAAAAATCGGTTGACTAGCAAAAGCAGCACAGGTATCCTAAACTATTGTCAAAGACACTATGATGTGACTTAATATGGCTGTTCACCATTAATGGATTTCATAAGAAAAATTATATTTTCATTCGAATAATAAAATAATAATATACTTATTTCTTCACTGGAAAAAAAATTAACTACATGTACATAATGTAAAATAATCATAGTAGTTATATAGTGTTTCAACATTATTTATTCTCTCCAACCTTATGGAAATTATAAATTCCTAAAACAATTTATTTTAATTTATAAATCATTTTGACTTGATGAGTTAACTGGAAAACAGAGATCACAGCTAGTATTAGTATTTAATATCTCATAATGTTCATAATGTATCTAAATATATTAATAAAATCCTCTTAAAAATATCTAAGTACTTATATTGACTTATGTAAATATTAGAAAATGTTTAGTTCACTACCAAATAAATTATAATATAAGTAACAAATCTCCGAATAAAAATAAAATAACTATTTAATTAATAAGAAATATATAATAGTGTATTTAAAAAAAAAAAAAAAACATCATAAAAAGCAAAAATAAAATGAAATCTGTAAATTAACGTAAAAATAAAAAAATAAATTATATTAACACATTTGGTAATAATTGGTATCACACAAATCTCATATATAACACAAAATTTAATGGAGATTATAGTTAAAAAATTTATATAGAAAATATTAATTTTCCTGGATTACAGATATCAAAGTGATTTTTTTTTAAATATAATGAATTTTAAGTAGATATTTTTAACCAATAAAAAAACAATAATTTATAAAACATGCTTCAGAAAACATTTAAAATGAATTGAGACAATAATTACTCTACCCATCTCTAATAACCCATAATAAAATGAAATATTTAATTTAAAATAAAATTTTAGTATCTACGTTATGTGTAATTAACAGATAAAAGTTAGAATAAAATTTTTATTTATTATACTTATGTTAGAGCATTAGAAGAAAAAAGTATTTAACTATTACTAAATACTTCTACAAAATAAAACATAAGATTTTCTTTCTCAATTATTTTAATCATTGGTTCTAATACTTTTGCTAAAAACAATGTTTCATATTTATCCCATTACATCAAAGTTCAATAGACAATTTCAGTCTTTTAAATTATTATAAACAATAAAAATAAAATACAATTAAGATAACCATTCATTCAAAGGGAAAAACACTAATATTAAATAAATATTTAGTTCCAAATAAAATGAGTTTCTTACACCTATTAGTTTTATACATTTAAATATAATTACATTTTGTCTTCAAAATTGTAATAAAAAAATAGGTCCTCTAAAAATTAATATTGTATATTTAATTAATAATATACACATTGACATGAAAATATCTACACAAAGCTCTAAGATTGTATGAAATTAAATTACAGTTGTAGTTCGCAACATTTGAAAGGCGACATTGTACAAAACAAAAAAAAAAAACATCAAGAGTTTAAAATATCACAACAAAAAATTAAAGATCACTTTAAATTTGCATAAAAAAAAATGTATGTATGTATATATATATAAATATATATATCAAATTGGTTTACTCACGCAGTATTTAAATAGTTAACTGACATTCAAATATTCTTTTTGAAAAACATAAACAAGTATGTTTTTTTATTATTGTTTTAGTTACAATAATAATCATGATTAAGTACTGATAACATGAATAGTCCAAAGGATAGTCAAATGTACACGTTTTAGTTGAGTTGTAGGTAAAAAATAAAAATAAAAATGTTGATAAGCAACATACATGATTTACCTAGCTTAACATATTATTCACGAAAACATCTATAATGCATATCATACTTAGCATGATTATTATTTACATTGGAGTGATGTTATTTAGTCTAAAACTTAAAATTATAAGTGTTTGTACTTGTTTTGTATAACAAAACAAGTTAATTATTATTTAAATCATAGATACATGAACTTTTACAAACATATCATGAATAACGTGCTCTCTTGATAGGTGATTTTAAATCTCCATTTTCATCATCATCCTCGTCTGAATCACCATCATAGTCAACTAAAGCCTAAAAATAAGAATCAATATTACCAAGAGTTTAACATTGTAAAATTAAATTAAAAAAATTATAATATTATTATAATACGGTATTTTATTAAAACAAAATAGCCTCCTATTATAATAATTATATAATTTTAAATTATATAAAAATTTATTATTATATTATAATTATAATATAATTATATAATTTAGTTTAAATAATAATAATTAATTTAAACAACTTACCTTTTTCAGAAGTGAACTATTTTTAGGATCTTCTGGAGATGAACTTAATGTTGGAGTAACTACCATATTATTATTTATGACTGGTGTTGTTTTTACTGTGGTACCAAATATTTTTGCACTACTACCTTCACATTTCTTATCAATACTTTTACCTATTCCACAATAAAATATAATGCAAATTTAAAATATATATATATATTTAATTCAACAAATGTGTAATTAATAAATTACCTATAGAATCTAATTGTTCAGAGGCTGTTATTTCAGTTGAACCTGTCATCCCAGTATGTGGCACTACTGCTTCACTATCATCAAATTCATCATCTTCATTATTGAACCATATTTCTTCTTCGTCTTCTATTTGTCGAGGATCTCGCCTAAAGCGTCCAGTTGAAACAGTCACACTACAACTAAGTAAAACAAAATGTATACTTTCCAAATATATTTATATATATAAACATACTTAGTAATAGGTTTTTCTTTTAATTTTTCAGTTTGTTGAATGTGTCGTTGTCTTAGAGCTTTGAATGTTTGTACATAATCTATGTGTTCAAACTTTTTACCATAATTTTCAACAATATGTGCAATCAAAATTTTTATATCTTCGAGTTTAATAAATTCAAATAGTTCAATAATGGCAGAATCAAGTAAATTATAACGGCCATTGTTATTTAACAAACAATCGATTACAGGACCAAAAAGACAACCTTTTGTAATATAACGATTATAAAACTCATCTTTAAGAGCAACAATTTTTCTCATGAATCGTAGTGCACCCAATACTAAAAATTTATGGGCAGACTTCATAAGTACTAATACACGTTTCAATAAATCTTTGTTCATTATGCACGATTTAATATGATATGAATGATGTTCAACACAAAAGGTCAATAACTCAAGAATATGAGCCAATAACTGTGCATTTTGGTAATCATCTTGTGCAGGCTCACCATTTTCCGTATTTTTCAATAGTGGTTCTAAATAAAATTAAAAATAACAAAATACTTAATAACTCCAGATAATTTTAATTTAAGTAATACAGTAAATTCAGCACTTACCAGCAAGTATATCAACACTATTTTTATAAAAATAGTTAAGAAAATCTGTTTTTTCTACTTTGCTTAGTGATGGCAACATGTTTTCAGGGTCTATTAACACCCGTATAACACCCATTAACTGGACAGCACGTCCGAGATCAGGATCAGTATCGCATATCATTTGTTTGATTATCACATTCATTAGCATCAAGTCTTTTTCATTTCCATTTCCTTGAGGCACTAAAAAAAATATAGTTTAAGATTAATGATTAAAATTCTACTGTACATAATATAATGATGTTTTATTCTATAGAAATATTATTACAAATTATATTAACTACTAGTAATAAAATTAATTAATATAGTTCAAAATATCAATTACAAAAAAAAAAAAAAAATACTCGAAATTCAAAATTTTTTCCAAAAATTATTATTAATTTCTCAAAAAAGAATACTAGGCCTCAGGACACGGACACACAAATATATATTTATATAAGATAAAATAAAAATGTTTATTGAGGCGTATAAAAAGCACTTAAATTGTGTTTAGGATTCTAATTAACATCTATTTTTTTATAAACGGTTCTCACCTACGCCTAAACTCACATCCAAACACACTCATATAAAAATTTAACTGAATTAACCATCCCTAGTAATCCTCCTCGTCACCTTAAACGAAAATAGTGCAGGGACCTACTACACCCTTAATACCTTGAAAAAAAAAAAAGAAAAAAAAGGATGTATAGTTAAAAAAAAAATAATTAAAATACAAAAACGAAAGTGTCATCAGCGGGTGGCTTCTTCATTCAATATTTTCATTTCTTCCTGTCAATAGTTCATACTCATATTGTGCTAATTGTGTATAATTAATAAAGAAAAAATTTTTTTAATTGATCTTACCACGTTGACTACCATACGGCCGCCAGCGGCCTCACAGTCGTTTATTTCTATAATGCTGTACATATATTCTGGGTAACATTGATAAAATATACCGAGGGATTTAATTAGAACAAATAAGACTACAAATATGATTCCGATATCAATTGGTTTATTTTTCTTTGAAGATTATTAATAAATTATAATAATAGTACGGCCGCCAGCGACCTCATGGCGCTAATATAATAAGTAATTTTATTAGACACCATACGGCCGCTGGTGTGCTAACGTCAAATTGTCCACTGTTATTAATTTTTTTTATGCTGTAAAAATGATTCTCGACCAAAACGGTTTCAAGTCTGGGATGAAAGTGTTGTGCGGAAACATTTAGATGACAACTTAAATTATAAAATTATTAATATTTTAGTTTTTAAAAAACAATAGAAATTTATTTTAAATATATTAATTGAAAAGGTACTGTATTTTTTTTTTTTTATTTTATAAAATACGATTTTTAAAGATCTTAGTATTTATTAAGTTTTATTAAAAATAAAAATTTATTTTAGAAGTTTTAAGTAAAATGTATTGTTTAATTTGATGTTCAGTTAGAGTAATAAAAATGATGACTAAAGAACATCATATATGGATGTACAATATACCGATAGAATGGCAATTTCTTCCACTATATCACAGTTTGAATTTAAAATGTATAACTACAGCGCCAACATATTTATTATGATTCCAAAATGTAGGAAATTTACGGCAGACTGCGACCTTACGAATGATATAATGCAGAAGCTGGCAGCCTATAACTTATCAATACATAATTATTTTTATGTGGTCGTATGGCAGTCAACGTGTTAATAATACGATACATAGATATAATAATTAGTTAACCATCAGTTATTCACAATATTCAGGCATAAGTAAACATGAGTCACTTTTTTAATCTCTAAAATGTTTTACTGATTTGTAATAAAATAATTATGACTGTAAAAATTTTGATTGAAATATTAAAGAAGGGTTACCTTGAAATAGATAAAAATTCCTTCCAATTTTCTAAAGGTTAATTTTTAAGTTATATTAATTTATTTTTCATATATCCACTATTATATTTAAATACATATCAATTTACAGAAAAATGATCCAACAATATAAAATATAAAAAATTATAACCGGAACTGGAAATTCATGCACTAAAAACTAGCAAAATATTTTTTTATGTACACTAATATGCATATTTAAAAAAAAAAAAATTGATGATGTTTCCAAAAAACAGTTTTTATATCAAAAAGATTTTTATTTTTAAACATTTTTCACACATATTTTTGACTAAAATGCTTGATGCTTGAAACACTGATAATGTGAATGAAGTAATAACTACAAACAATTAATTGTTAGCCATTTAATATTGCAACCACATACCTACAATTTTAATTTAATGTACTTAATTAAAATCAAATTTTTAATTTTTTTTTTTTTTTAATCAAATTTTGGTTTATTTGTTGTATTTCGATAAAGAAAAAAATGCATATTATATAATTTATTAAATAAAAATATCAAAATTATGATCATGCCAAGTAAAATAAATAAATCTTAGCTACGCCATATGGGCAAGAAAAATCCTCTAAATATGTTAATTTACTCTAATACAATTCAGTTATTAATTATAACGTTAATTAATTATAATTATTAATTATAAATTTACCATTATTTCTTTGAGGGAAAATTACAAGCTTCATTTAATCTTAATTAACATTTAAAAAAAACATCCAATATTTTTATAGTTAATAAGATTTTAGCATTTCTAATATATAGTTTTCATAACAATACATTTTTTGACTCAACTAGATTGCTACAAGATTAATAGTGACATAACTATAAATTATTCCATCAGTTGTTTAAGAAGCAAAACTGTAGAAAGCAAACTGATATCAAATAAACCATTCCACAAAATAATAAGTTTAACTTATATCTTACCAGTACTGGTTGATTGTTGAAGAATATATTCTCGTATAACAGAAGGTGAAAACTCAACAAGAATAGTGAGAATATCAATAGCAGCCTGTTTGATATTCACTTCTTCAGATATTAAAGTCATTTCAAGCATTGGTAAAATACCAAGAGATGTCAAAGTCTATAAAATGAAATCATTATTATTGATATGAAATACAAATGTAATAACAAAATAGAATTACTCTAAAAAATCCTTCTTTTTGTGGTGGCTGTAAATTTTGTGAAAAATTGCAAAACTCTTTAAGAAACTGAACTAACTCGAGCTTTCTTGAATCTGGTGTGTTTTCATCTTGCAGTTGGCCTAACAGATCTGGCAAGAATTTATCATCTTCCTAAAAATATAATTTCAATTAATTTATGAATAACAGATGCAGTGTTATTATATTATTAAAATATGTATTATGTGTTTACTTGAATTAAAGTGACAATTTCCACTTTATTAAAAAATATAAAACTACTTAATGCAGATAACATATTATCTTCAAATACAGATGGTGTAGGAAGAACCACATCTTGTATGTACTGTACTCTATGAGTTTGATGTATTTTGTTCAATAACTCAGGATTAGTTATTAATATGACTTCTTTAAATCTAATATGATAAAAAAAAGATTTAAGTTAAGCAATAATTAAATATATACAAAAAAAAAAAAAATGCTAAGAAATTTACTTGGAAACATTTTTTAAATGATGCCTATGATATTTACGAATGGGTTGAGTTGGATCATATTCTAAACAACCAATGACATCAAATATAATATCATCTGAAACAAAATTAAAATATTAATTTAAAATTTGATTACAAATATTAAATTGTATTTAATAATTACCAGCAAATAGCATTTCAAAGAGGGCATTTTTGTTAATTAGAAAAATGTTTTTAACTATGTCATATAAACAATGTAGACCTTCCAAATTATTGAGATCCTCACACAAATTAAAAAGTTTAACCAACTTGCGTACATAACCATCATTTTCAATAGCTTCAGCTAACCGATCTTTATTTAAAGGTGTAGCCATACAAGTGATAAAAAGCTGTAAATAAACAGTTTTATATAAATTATATATCAATTAATATACACGTTTAGATTTAAATTACATCTTTAATTTCTTTAAGCCTGCCAATTTCACATAATGGCAATTCTACAGGAGGAGCAGAATCTGATAAATCATCAAACCGCTCATCTTCAGACTCTTCAACAATATCTTGAGTAGTTTCAATTGTTGGGTCCTTCCCTTGAACATTACAAATTTTCTCCCAAATTTCTTCACAACCAGCTTTTTCTTGAAAACTTAATGCCAAATCAAAATTATCAGCTTCAGACCAAACAATCAAAGTGTCCTATAATTAAGAGTTGTATATATTAAGAATTATTGTTGAGTATAAATAAAAATGCATTTTAACTCTCAAATTAAAACTAACTTGTTGTTTTTGGTAGACTGTATCATGCTGAATTTTTGATTCTAATAAAAGAGCACCTATAACAAAATGTAAATTATTTAGTTAAAAGATTATTTCAGTTTTTTCAAAATATAGAATTGAATCATCTAAGTATAAGTAATAGATGAAATACCAATTTGCTAAGAAAACACTCAGGAAAAAACTGAATTACTTTTTATTAATATGATACCTAATTAAACCTAAAATAAATAAAAATATTTGATATTTTCTAAAGATCCAATCAAATAATAAATTGTTTGAAATTAAAACTTTTTTTAGTTCTTAGATAATTAATAATACTACTGAAAAATTGTAATTAAGTTATCATTGAAAAATGATTAAAATTATTTTAATAATGTCTAGGAGAAATAGTTGTTTTATCAAATAGTTAATATACTACAGTTATATAATGAAATTTAAAAAAATACACAGAATTCAATATTATCTAAATATCTAGGATTAAAATTACTAGAATAATTTACAACCTAAAAGTAATAATAATCATAACTATAGGAAAATTATAACTTAAAAATCACAAATACTTGATGCATATGTGAATGATAAGTTAGAACTCTGGAAATTAGGCAAAACAACAATACTTTTGTTTGTTGAACAATGTTTATCATATGACCAACTGAGAATATAACAAACAATAAAAGTAGAGCATTTTATCTATGAAAAATTAAATTGATGTTCGCACAAAACAAACAACATCAATCGACTGAGCTGATTTGAATTGTACATACTGTGTAAAGCACACAACATAAATTGGGAAAATACTCACCATCGGCTTCAGCACGAACCAACAGTGAAACTCCTTTGAGCCGTTCAACGTAGTTGCATGATACATGCCCCGTGCCACGATCGTCCCATTGACGATCGGCGTTCAGGGCATACAACTTCACTCGCCGCTTGGTATCAGTCATTGCGTCGAACATGAGTCAGCAGTCATCGCGAGAATAACAGAACGTGAGCGCGAACAAGTGGTCCTCAGCGGCGACGGGAAGGAGATAAAAGTTCGACCAAATCCTTCGACGGATAGGTGGACGGAATGCGAAGACGACAACCACTGGCTGCAGATGGACGTGGTTCGCTCGCGTTTGTGGGTACTAAGACGGCGACGATCACCTAGTCCGGGAGGAAAAAGAAAAATTACAGACGTGCAGAACGCAAGAGTAGACGCGATTCGAACGAGTTATCAATATTCAACGGCGGCGACGGCAGTGGAGGTGCGAGACTCGCGGATTTCAATCGAGTGTCCGGTGGAACGGCGCGGGCGAACGCGCGAACGGCGTTGATCGGAACAAATGTACGCGACGCGCACTAGACGAACGTAGTGGGACGGGTTTCATTAGCGGTGATCCATGGAAACATTTCGCGGACGCGCACTCTCTAAACAAACAGTGGACACACGGCCATTTTGAAAATAATGAAAAAAAAAAGTAATAATAATAATAATAATAATAATAATAATAATAAATGTATATATGACTATGGCGCGCGAGTAGCAGCAGCACCGAACGATGGGAGAAAAAATAAAAAAAGTAAACGCTCGTAACGCGTTCCGTTCACTAAACTCGCATTTAGTCGCTGGTAGCGCGCGCGTACACGAAATAGAAGAACGACCGCGGCCGACGCACAGTGTGGCCAACTGAACCGACGCGGTTGTTCCGTGTGTCGGAACGAAAACAAAAACAAAGACGACCGGCCTAGGAGACGTTATTAACGTTATTATGATTTTTATTATTATTGTTATTATGCTATTTTTTTTTTATCTACTTTCAACGTGTGATAGGTAGGGACGTGGTATCGACAGAAAAATATCGATACTTTCACTTGGTATCGAATCGAATGAAAATACCTAAACAAAAGGACTGATATAAGTAAATATCCAAAGAAAAGTATTGATCGCTTTACTCAGACTTGGGTAGTAATCCGAATACAATAATCGGAATACTGTATTCAGAATACTTTTTAAGTATTTCGAATACTTTTTAAATACTTTTTTTGAGAGTATTCAATAAATTATTTTGAATACTTATAACGAGTATTCTGAATACTGTTTTTCGAGTACTGTCAATACCGTGATTTTATTACTTCTCCGTCGTATCTTGTAAAAGCTAATATCAGGTATTTATTATTATTTTAAACCATAAACTACAACAGTTATGTAATATAAAAATACAATAAAATAACATATATTTAGTCTACAATTTCAAATATTTCTGTTGAGTGGACATCTATTATTTTTATAGTATGAAAAGTAGAAGTATTTTAAAAGTATTCGGAATATTTTTGAAGTATTCTAAATAATGTATTCGGAATACAATTTGTATAAAGTATTTGAATACATATTCGGAATACTATTTTTTGTAAGTATTCGAGTATTTATTATAAATACTTTTAAAAAGTATATTTCCCAAGTCTGTCTTTACTTCATCGTATCATCGTATCGAATCGAATTAAAATAGTGGTAAGAGTAAAATATAAAACGTCCTATGTGAATAATATTTCCGATTAAGAACCTATTGACGCTATTGTATTGTGTGGACTAGTTTCTGGTCCGTGGAAATAACAATGTAATCATATAGAGCAGTGTTTCTCAACTTTTTTTGTTATAGGGCTCCTTAAATTTAATGTAAAACTGTCAAGGCCCCCCTCTATCAAAATCATTAATTATTTATTGCTAATTATATACTAAATTTACATACACTATTTCACACAAATAGATTATTAAAATGGAAAGAAAATAAATATATTTAAATATATTTTTGAAATGTAATCTTATAATTGTATAAAACTAATAACATATATAAACAAAAAGTAATTGGTAAAAACGATAAAGCAATACAAAAATATTCAATAATAATGCTGATTTGGTTTCAGAGGCTAGGTTAATAATAATAATAATAATATAAAAAATGTTATAATTATTAATGTGACGGTTGGGCTTGCATATTTTCGCAAAGCATATTTATATCAGGTGTGATATTTGAAACTGAAATACGCAAGTTTGCTTCTAAAGACGATTACGAAATGCATGATCTATGTTTGTTTTTAATGCAGTTTCACAAAGATATGTCAATGCGAAAGGTATTAATATAAGTAAAGCTGCTTTCGAAATTACAGGATACTCTTTTTGTCGTCTTAACCAAAATGCAGTAAGTTCTTTTTCATTAAATTCGATTTCAAGAGCTTTAAATTTAATAAATATTTTACAGCCCACCAATTATATAACCTGGGCCCCAAGGTTGAGAAGCACTGGTATAGAGTATATAGAGTGATGACTGATTTATGTAAACAAATCCTCCATCACGCGCACAAACCATTTTACTAAAAAAAAATTATTTTAAAATACCATTCGACCATTTGAGTGCTTTTGATTTTTGAACCAATATGGCGGTTAGTAAACGATTCAATACTATTCATGCGATTCTAATATTTTTTTATCGATATTAGTAAAGTATAGAAACCATGGTATCAATACAAAAAGTACTTATATCGAAAGAAAAATATCGATACTTTATTGATATCCGTAATATTGCAACGTCCCTAATCACGTGGTCTCTTCCGTAAATTGTTGTCTTTTCGTGGACGCTGATAGTATTATTATGTTGCTGTGATGTTTTGAATACTGTTTTAGTTTGTTTCCTCGTTAACCAATCTTGTTGTCCAACAATGTTTCATATCGGCCCTTCAATAGATCAGTGACTTAGTGTACATTTTGGCCAGTAAAAGAGAAACAAGGTCGAAACGTCACATATGGTATGACAGAACTTGCGTACTATTCCTTCTACACCCGATTTTATTACATTTTTTACTTCTTCAACGACTAAAATGTCAAATCTTCAGCATAGTGACAACTTGAGGTAATTTATGTAAATATTAAACTTTATCTTCCATTCAAAATAAGAAAATAAATATATATATTTGTTATACTTTCTAAGGTAAAAAATATCATTAAATTATTTTATATTCTCCTTGCACCATAAACAGCAAATATTGATCAATCATTTTTTCAGAAATGCTCCTGAGCAGAGTGTCCTTGATGTAGCCAAATATACATCAAACAAATACCTCATCATGGGATGAAATATTTGAAGTAATATGTAAAGATCTAAAATGTATAAAATAATGGCTGCTCCAAAATAATCTATATCTTAATTTTGTGAAAACTCACTTCATTCTTCATGCTTTGACCAAAAATTCATTCATAATACATGTAATAATTTATAACCCGATTTTCAAAAAAATGTATTCATAACTTACACCGTAATAAGACTGGGGTCGGGACCATTTTTTTGATTGTTGGACGTAACCTACCCCCTTAATGGATTAGCTTTAGCAAATATCAATAAAAAAGAAAATCTGACCAAATTGGAAGTTCTACTAGTATAATATATAGTTTTTATAAGTTAGTTTACTTATAACGTTATAAAAACGTTTTGGTGCCCTGGTATGGACACTAAGTATCGTTATAAAATTATCCCAATTAAAAAATTTGAAATGTCTATCTCACATATGATCGATTCCTTAAATACGGATTCAAGGGTGGGGGATATCCCCCTTCGACCCCCTAAAATACGCCCCTGATAGGAACCCTCTAAGCAGTAAAATGTGTGATCGAGAAGCCGATTTAGATGAAAGTGGACAACCAGTGTCAACTACTTTCACGCATAACTACATTATTTTTATTCCAATAGTACATGTTGAGATCATGGGGTATACTTTCCATGTCTGGGTCCCGATCAACAGGCTCAAATAAGCGGCTGATCGGGTTCTGAAAATACAGTGGGGTTGGTTATTATATTTACAACTATGCAAGGGGTGGTCGTTAGCAATAATTGGAATAACTCAAATAAGTTTTCGTCAATATGCCAACGCGGACCCGGAACCATGTCGATCAAACAATCGGAGATGGGGTGGAGGGAATTTGATGGCCCTAACAAGGGCCATTTTAATCAAGGGCGTATTTGAGAAAGGACTGGGCATTCGCCTTCCCATGGCTCATATTTTTGTTGAATATAATACATCGATTTACTTAAAAAATGTAATGTATAAACAATTAAGAATATAAATTACTAGTCTATCATTATAATATGTTATCATCAGGGCTCGGAAGTTCTAGCAAATGCATATTTTTTTTTGGTTCATCTTAGAAGATCCAAAGTAAGATACAAATATGTTTCTCACTACTCGGATATCTTACACAAAATTTAATTTCACTATTTTTTTGCATGTTTACGGGTTTTATTGCTATTTTGCTAATTTAGGGTTTATAGTGCTATTTTCAGGTATATTTTCACATAATATAAGAAATAATCACATTTTGTTGATAATAATTGTATTTACTTGGTTATGTTTTTAAAAAAATATTTTAATTATTGGAAATAAATAGACATCATCAAATATTGTTTTATGTTTTCATCGATAATTTGATGTATTAATAGTATGTTATTCCCTTATTATATCATTGCATTAGATTATCAAACATTTTAATAATCTAGGATAATTTCCTAGGTAAATATATAAAATAATTTAATAATAAGTAGGTATATTTTTACAAATATATTTAAGTAATTTAACATTTTTGTTAACAGTTTATTATATTATTTAATGCATATATTTTGATTTTTCGTGCTATTTATAGCGTATATTTTAGAGTTTCTGAATGCATATTTAAGAGTTAAAAAGTAACATTTTTAATGCTACAACTTCCGAGCCCTGGTTATCATTATAACAGAAACATGAGCTTTAGGTTATGAACTGTAAATTATTTTTAAATTTGTATTGAAGAAAAATTAGTTTTTCTCCCCCCCCATGGCTCCTAATATATTGAAGGTGTTTGGGGTTTCTTATTTGTACACGTTGATCTCCCGTGGGTTCGTTTGGATTTGTGCATTTATTTGTTTTGATAATGTAAAATAGCATCTTCCGACCATGTTTTGTTATCGATAGGTATCATTTTATGCTGTAATTTTCCTGGTCGTGTAAAATTATACCTCTCGCATGTAGTTGGTAATACCACCGGTGTTATTTTACATAGCCATTTTGCTTCAATGGTGGCCCTGTGAAGGGCCGTTTTCTAACGGAAGTGCTCCGTTACAACTATATAGGCTGATATATCAGCGGCGTACGCAGAATTTTACAATGGGGGAGGGGGCTTGAAAATAAATAATTACTAAGTTGTAACAGGTGAATTGACTTAAAAATTAAAATAATTACTCTTTTATTTCTTATTTAAATTAAGCATTAAATAAACAAAAAATATATGAAAAAAAATAACAACAATAATGGGCAATAAAATACATTTTTATTTAGTCCAGTCTAATAATTGCAGTCACTTAGGTGAAGTTTTTCAAAATTGTTGTAGAACTTCCAATTAAATTGGCACGGGGCCTCCACCACGCACACAATCCATTTTACTAGAAAATAATTATTGTACGATATCATTCGAGTGCTTTTGATTTTTGAACCAATATGGCGGTTAGTAAACGATTCGATACTATTCATTCAATACCAGTATTTTTTATCGATATGAGTAAAATATCGAAACCATGGTATCGATACAAAAAGTACTTATATCGAAAGAAAAGTATTGATACTTTATTGGTATCGGTAGTATCACAAGGTCTCTAGTGATAGGTACACTTTAATGGTGAAAACAATTATTAATTTCTCTTGCGTGCCCTCCGTTGTTCCATCGCAGACCTTATTCTTGATCAGCCTATAGCAGTGGTTCCCAACCTTTTTAGTAGTGCGGATCACCAATTTCATAGAAAATCTTTGAGGCCTACCAATAGTTATATATGTATAATGTGCACATACGTTAATTATTACTTAAAATATATATTATTTAAAAAAAATTGTTTATCAAAAAAAAAAAAAACTTCATTGAAACAGATTATTTAAGAGTTAAACAATTTAATGTCATTTTGGATTGTCCCCCACAAGAGAATCGGTATTTGGATTATAAATGAAAAGTTTAAGCCTCAAATCACTCAAAATTCAATTTATTCCTACATATTTTTTTTAAAAAGATTAAAGTAGAAAAAGCTCGTTCACACAGACACATAGGTTGTCGAAATATAGCCCACCAAGTTTCTAAGTCAAACTTTAGAAATTGCTGGGAAGTTTTGTCGAATATTTAACTAGAATGGTAATAATGGTGTAGTTTTAAAAAAACGATTTTAGAGTCTGATCACATGAAAGTTCAATCAACGAATCTTATTCACTTGTTGATATTTAATATTTTAAAAATATATGTAAGTAATATTAATATAATATGGTTCACGGCCCAGTACCACTTGCTCGCGGCCCACGGGTTGGGAACCACTGATTGTGTTGGTCGTTGTTGTGGTTGCTGATGTTGAAGCTGTGGGATGTACTCAGGGGAAGACTGGCCTGGCGGGACACCGAGACAAATCCCGGTGGCCCATTACAATAATAGATTAAATGGCCCAATGTTTTAGAAATTAAAAATATAGTATTACGATATTTTAATCGACAGAATTGGGGAACTTAGTAAAGTTATAAAAAAAAAACCTAATTATGTAAAAAAGGAATTACTTTTAGAGTTGATTTTAATATATAGGTATTATATTAAAATGTGTATACTGTATCTAGAAAAAAAAATTTCTTATATATTATGTGTAATTTTATATATCTACATAAAGTTGGAAATATTTTTTAAATAATAATGGTTTTTTATCATTATTATTATTTTTGCATACTTATAAATAGGGCTTGGAAGTTTTTGCATTTGCATATTTTTTTGCACCATTGGATTTATTGCTAAGTGAATTAGAAATTCATTCCAAGACACTACGAAAATCATATCAAAAGTTTTTAGAGCATGGGGGAGTCAAGGTAAAAATATAACACATTTTATAATTAACAAAATTATGCAAATTCTTAATATATTTTGACTTAAATAATAGCATTGATAATAGAATAGACTATTCTATAATCAATGATATTAGGTATTCAATACTAGCTCTTCATATTTCAAACTTATAAAATTTGTAAATTTTAACCTAGACATCGGAGAAACTTTCAGGGGGGTATAACCCCTTGACCCCCCCCCTGCGTGCGCCACTGAGCATGTTTAATATTTACTAATTCAAAATGAAGGGAGTTATGAAAGAATTATTATATTGTTTTTAAATAAGATTATTTTTTATTATAATACGTCAACTAAGTATAGGAATACAGGTAATTACAATGAAATATTCAAATTACACCTTACAACTTTAAAATTTAGGCTTATATTTAAATGATTAAAAATATTAAACATTTTTTACCTTACTTTTCCATCAAAACTTATATAGCAGGGTACCACGCTAGCAACTATCCAGTACCTATGGTGTATCCATCTATATACACTTCAAAATAAGTTGGATGTTTGTAGTAAGAATTAAAATAATCACTTTGTTGCAAGATTTTAAAATATTGTTTTAAATAATTTTGTTTGCCTATGATGTTTGTATATATATTAAAGACCTGCACGGGCCGGGCTTACCCGGACCGGCCCAGAATTGGCCCGGTCCGGACGGACTTTGGGCCGGGCCGGACCTTCAATTAGCACAAAAGTTACGGGCCGGACTTTTCTTTAATAAAATCTGGTACCTACTGCTTACAACTTATTAATTTTTTTTATTATTTTAAAGACAAATTTTTAATTAGTTATGTTACAATTTGTTATTCAAAAGACTGAAAATTACATTATGTGATATTTGTTGTTTAAATTTTATTTAATACTGAATATTTTTTCATTTCTAACCGGGCCGGATTATCTAAAAATTTTATCGGGCCGGGCTTTCCAAAAATGTTACTGGGCTGGAACGGGCTGTAAAGTATCGGCCTATGCAGACCTTTAATATATGAATCGCTAAATGCAGAAAGGACACATGTCCAAGTTTTACATTTTTTCAGGAAACACAAAAAACTTAATATATTTGAAAAAAATTGAATTACAAATTGTATGTTATAGAATAATATAGTTAAAGACATGGTATACATATTTCTACAATCACTTAAAGAAATATAATCTAACTGTAGGTATCTGAAGGACTTTAAGGTTGTGGACATGTGCCGTTTATGCTTCAAATTACCATTTATATTTCGAAAATAACCGTTTTCTTATAAATAAGTAGCTTTAATATGCATAAAAGTTAAATTGACATGATTAAATAATATACAGTAGATTATATATTAATATTGAGTCAAAAATATTTGATATATTTTTAATAATTAGAAATTTAATTATATAAATATCTTATGTTCTATTTTGCCTTGCTTGAGGTTAGTAACAGTCTTAATTTGTAACGAAAATATATAATTCCAAAATGATTGCAATGCTGGCTCCGGAATATATTTCGCTAGTTGCTTCAAATCTTTCATTTTGCTTTCAAGAATTGGTAAGCTTGAAGTATAAACTAGTGTTTTTGGGAGTTGTATGGACATTGCATTGTTTTTTCTCAATTTGAAATGGTTTGATATTATTCCGTCAATAAATTCACTTGCCTCAATTATTCCACATTTTTCCGATACACATTCAAAATAATGGTACTTAGAAATTAAAAATTTTTTCTATTGTACGACGTTGTTTCAATGTTTTATTACGGCTTAAACATTCTAATGCGTTAGTATTTTTATTATAAGATTGTGGAAACCACATTTGATAGTCATAAATCATACTTTTATCAACTAGAAACACTGAAAATTTTTCTGGGTTTCTTGATGATTTTAAAATAAGTTCTATACAGTCTTCTAAAGTGTATAGACGATCCACTCTGTTCAGTTGTTTTTTTATCAATGCAAAGTCACGATCACACGGCAAAAACGAGTGTCCTCTTTGTGGAAAAAACACCTGAACTTTTTTTAATTTTTTAATTTCAACTAGAGCCATAATCATTCTGAGTAATGCATGGTTTTTGTTTTGCCCAGCACAATTGTCACAAAACAAATGCAATTCCTCAACATTATCATCAACAAAATTATTAATATAGTGAACCAAAAAAGAGCATACATCATTTGGCGTTTTTCTTGCTGTTGCCTCATGATAAACATAACAAAATAAATTATTCGTATTTAAATTATGAATACCAAAAGTATTGACAGATAATTGACGATAATAATATACTTCCTGCACCGGTATTTTAGGTAAGTCAACTACAGCCATAAAATCAAAGCAAAGACCTAACACTTTTTTATTCTGTTGAGAAATCTCTATTGTTTTTTTAATATTATTATAAAATTTTTTGCTTCTACGTTTATGAACTAGTAATTCCGCAGCAGCAACTCTTTTTGCAACATCATTTAAATCTTTACTCATTATTTTTGTATTTAATTCTTCGCATTTTGAACAAGCATCTTTGACTGGAGCACCAAAGCTTAATGAAAAATTATTCTTAAAATACTCCCAATAATATTGATATTTTATTTTCCCTTCTAATTCTGGATACTTTTCTAAAAACATTGTGTGCATAGTTTTAACATTTAATTTAGGGTTCAAATAATTTTTCAATCGTGTTGTGTAATGAGTATCTTTAGTTGGAAAACTCAGTATATGTTCATGTATTTTTTGACAATACTCATATGGCATAGTATTAGCACTAATATTTTTGCTTCTCATATCAACTGGGGTAATAATATTTTCTAACAAATCGACCAGCCGTCTAATTTTTTTAATAGAAATATTATAAACGTTAATGAAAGCTTTCTTACATACTTGAATACGCTGTCCATCTACTATTAAAAAATACTGAACACTTTTGGATTTCGGTTTTTCTTTTCCTTCTTCTGTTTCTATTCGTTTTCGTTTTCTTGTAATTTCTTTTATTTCTATTGTTCGTTGAAGATGAAGGTCTTGTTCATTTTTAGAATGCATTTCATAAAACATTTTCATTGTATTTTCAAGTTTTTCTTGTTGAATGTCTTTGAGACATTTTTTTGAACAACTTTAAATCGAAAATATTATTGTAAAAATATAAAAGCTACTACTTATTAATAACGAATAAAACAAACTAAATATTATATAATTACCATTCTTTAAGTATTAATGAAGGATCATTCTTTGTAGCAACTATTTTTCCAAACCAGTTTGTATGTTTTTTCCCTTCGATTTTTGCTTGCTTAATAATATTTCTTTTATATTTATCACTGTTAGAAACACCTTTTTTTCTTTTGAGAGGACTAATACATTCGTCGCCTGAACTCATATTTTAAAGTTATACACGTTATGATCGTACAAGATCGTACCAGTACAATATTTATTTTATTCACTGATAATCATTTTATTTTATAATTAGGTAAAGCAACGTTTTCCCATTATAATCTTTATTTACTGATAAACAATTATAAAAAATTAAATTTATAAATAGAACAATATTTCATGTCATACAATAAAGTAATTTCACGAAATTTAGGCCTGATAATATTACTAAAGTATAATTTTGATGCAAAAAGGTTACATGTCCAGGACATGTGCCTTTTCTGCAATTAACGAAATTTTAAATTATTTTTAACGGGGATCTATTTAATAGGATATGTGCCTTGTCTGCACAAAACCATGTATTTATCAATATTAAATTGGATTATGCAATAAAGTGATTTTTGTAAAATATTGGACATGTGCCCTTTCTGCATTTAGCGATTCATATATATATATATAGGTATATAACATAAAAATTAAGACTGATTATTAAAAATGTGTGTAGATACCATTATTATCTGATAGCCAATACAAAATCAGATTCTTAGTTTATAGTATTGTTTTAATTATATTAGTATTAATATTGTAAGAAAAAGCCATGCAAATAATATTCTTGAAACAAAATAATTACTTAAGAAAGTAATTATATTATTAAAGAGTTTTTATTTCTTCTTAGACAAATGTATACATGCTTTTTCAATATTTAAGATATTTCAATATAATTAAATTTTCCATTCGATATTTTACTAAAAAATTGTTATGATTAATTATGATACATAATGTTTGCTCATATTTCAACAAAAAGTCAAGATATTTTACAAATAATTACAATACTTTTTATACTTTTTAGTATCTTAAATTTTAATTAAATTAAATTAAACTGATATAATAATACATGTATAGTATGTTAAAGTAAAAATAATTACTATATAAATGTTATATTAAATGTACTTTATCATTATCAATCTTAACATTTTTCATTTTTTTAATTTTCTTTCGAAAAATTTTTTCTAATTCACTTTCAGTTTTTTTTGTTGTTTCATTTAACAAATGATATTCATTCATAACTCTTTTCATAACTTTGTTCAAAGATATTGGTTTGTCTTTTTTACCCATCAATACTTGATTAATTGCTTCATTCCATTCAAATTTACGTTCCGGTTGCATTTCTGAAATTTGAGGTGTATCTTCTGTAATCATTATATAAATATAACACATATAACAAGTTAAAAATTGAAAAAAAAAATATATCATTATGAAAATAACACGGCTACAAATTTTCTAGAGTTTAAATGGAAGAAATAAAAGAGAGCTAAACTCCTAAATCAGGTGAGGTATAAGGAAAAGTGAAACATATTAGTTTGTATCTTTATAACTTAAAATCAATGTACAATAGTTCTCAAAAAAAATTTTGGGTAAAAGAAATGCAAATTAGTTGAAATTTCTTAACAAGACGCCACCACAAATGCATGTGTTTTTGTGTTTTTGTGATGCATGTGAATGATTCTCATGAGAAATTTTTCTGATTAAAATAATGATAACATATGATAAAACAATCAAAACATTCACAATTTTACTCAGAATCTAAAACTAGATAGTTTAGAATCAATGCTGTAACTGAACTACTCGAAATCCCGACAACAAATCAAAATCTGAAGGCTTCTTATCATTGTACATTTTTGAACATTTGACCTTTTGAGGTCCAATAATATAGTATGAGGCCAGAGGCCTGTATACAAAGTAAATGTTGCATACACAATTTATATGGCACTGTTTTAGAATCCAAACTCAAAATTATATACAAATTATTGGATAACACACAAAATCACTAACTTATTAATATATTTTAATCATCTAAACTATAGATTTAAATTTAAGTCCGAGCATCCGAGTTGGGACCTGGATTTTTATGGTACTACAACTAATTGAGTCCCAGTTTTTATAGGTACTACACTAGTTGGGTCCTGAATTATTATTACACTAGTTCCTGAATATTTATTGGTAAGTGCTACATTATACTAACAATTTCCTTCCCATTTTAACAGACTTAGGGCTGTCTATGATTTATTTAGACTACAGTTATGGTTAAACACGTTTTTTATTGTTTTTTAGTTTCTTTTCCGTTAAAATATAAATTATTAGAATTGTGTTGGTAAAAATATTAAAAATGTTAAAAATCAATTATAAAAATACATATTATATAATACAAATAAAAATTAATGGAAAAGAAACTAAAAATCAAAAAAAAAAAAAGTATAAAAAATATTTTTAACCATACATGTGGTCGAAATAGATTATTGGCAGTTCTAAGTCTGTTAAAATGGGAAGGAAAATGTTTGTATAATGTAGTACTTACCAAAAAATATTCAGGAACTAATGTATATCTAAAATAATTCAGGACCCAACTAGTGTAGTACCTAAAATAATTCGAGATCCAATTCAGATGCAGCCATTTATGTAGTTAAAAAAAAATGTAACCATGTCATTTTTAAATAAATAAAATTTACCAGTTTTTGAAATTTTTTGTTGTGGTTCCTCATTTTCAACATTGTTATTTAACTTTCTTTTTTTCTTTTTACATATTGGTTCACTGACTGCTTCTATAACACCATTAGTAACAGATGCTAATTCATGTTGATATTTCATTTTTTTTTTCATTTCTTTTTTTTCTTTTTTACTCATTTGAAATTCAGTTTTGTCATCTAAAATGGCATTTTTTCCATTTAATAAACTATTTTCTTCTGTATTTAAACTGTCAGTATTAGTAATACCGTTTTCAATAAAATTATTAGTTTCTACTTGTAAATTCTTTTTTTTTTTTGAAGACTTTATAGTTGAGTCTAGTTCAGTTTCAACAGAATTTGATTCTTCTAATGTCAAACTGCCTTCACTAGTTATGTTATTTCCTATTGATTTCTTCTTTTTCTTCTTCTTTTTTTCTGATTTAGGTAAAACAGTCTCTTCTGATATAATTTCAGCATTTGCTTCTTTTAATGCCAAATCATTTTCAGCATTTATGTTATTTTCTAGAGATTTTTTGTCTTTTTTCTTGGATTGTAGTTTGTCATTTTCTTCAGATTTTATTTTAATTTCATCATTTAACATATCAATAGACTGTTTCTTTTTTTTCTTCTTCTTTTTTGATACTTCTTCTGATTTACCATCATTATTTTCTTTTTCTTCATCATTTTCAACATCCTTCCTCTTTTTATTAATTTTTTGGAGATGTTCTTCTTGAATTGAGTCATTTTTCTTTAAATTGTCAGTATCGTTGGTTTTTGGTTTATTGTCATTATTAGATAATTTTTCATTTGAAATCTGGGTTTGTGCTTTATACTCAGCTTCAATCATATCAAATACTTTATTTACTAAATGTTCCTTTCGTCTATAAGCAGGTGCAGAAGAAAAACAAAAGTTCTAGAAAAAATAATAAAATTAAAAAAATTAACAAATAAAACATATGTAAAAATTAAATATAAGTAATACCTGGAATTTATTTTTTTTCCTTGGTACATTATCAAATTTGGTAATGATACTTAAAAATTGTTTTTCGTCATTACTTAAGTCTTTCCTATTAATTACAGACTGTACTATATCTACCCAACCAGCTTGTTTGCGTTTTCCTTTTTCTGCAGAAGCTTTTGGTACAAAACCTTTGGCAGAATATCTTTGTTCTTCTGTTACACATTGGCAATGGTCTTTAACTGTTTCTTGACTGAAATAAAATATATAATACAATTCAACATGCATTGGGACTCAATCAATTTATATAATCAACAATTTTGACTAAATATGAGATTATTGATAAATCAGTTTATTAAATTAAAAACTACAAATATTTTATTTGGGTAGCTTTATTTTTTTATTTATTACATTGAAAAAATATAAAATTGTTGAGAAACATCTAGAAACTAAGTATATCAAAACATTATAGTGTACTAACTTCTTAAGAGCAGTACAACACACCAATGATGTTTTCAAAGAGGCCTTTTACTGGGACAAGACAATTTATCTTTGTAAATTCAAAAACATAAAAAGTTAATATGATGAATGTCTATAACATACACATTCTAGAAGTATTAATTTATTTAAGTTCTGGTTAGTATTTTGGATTATTTGTTTATTTCGTAAGTTAGCAGATAATATATGTAAATAAATTATTATATATTATTCTTCAAAATAATCTACCTTCCTTGATTCTTGCATTATTCTTTTAAGGTCAAATACGTATTTCTCATAACTATATTGTAGTTCAGGTTCACAACAGAATATGGCAGGTAACTTAGGTTTTCTTGCAAAAAATCAGTTATAAAGGTATGCATTAAGTGGAGAAAAGTTCAATTTAATAATTTCTCTTTTAATTTTTAATCAAAAGTTCAACATAATTGTACTTAGAAATACATTAAACATTTTACATAAACTATTAAATATTTTTATTTCATTAAAAATTTTGGAATACTGAATTATTTCTAAAAAAAACTTACAAATATGATTAAATAAAACTTAATTTAAGCCTTAGAATGAAAATGTTAAGGTACATTATTTGTTTGGTCTTTGATGAAAGTGAACTTATCTTATATAAGTATATAGTATATTTATTGGATAAATGTCAATATTTTAAAATTATTTTAACTAAAATAATTAATTTGTGCATGATAAATAAATAAACTACCATATCAATATTAACATAAATACCAATTGTATTTTTTAAAAAAATGTTT
This sequence comes from Sipha flava, assembly GCF_003268045.1. Lineage (NCBI taxonomy): Eukaryota > Metazoa > Arthropoda > Insecta > Hemiptera > Aphididae > Sipha > Sipha flava. The sequence continues at coordinate 1,061 of NW_020272852.1, read as the reverse complement.
GTATTTAACACTATTAAAATTTAGTAACTAGGAACTTTTTATAAACTTATAATTTTCTTAAAAAAAGAATTTCTTTTAATATTTTAGTTAATTTATAATAAATTTGATGTATTAACTTTATAAGAATACATTTCATACAGAGTCTAACATAATATTATTTCATACAAAATTAAATATTTCAGAAATACTTACTTAAAATCTTTAAGACAGTCAACACAACAAAAGCTCACAGCAAAATGTTTGCGTTTACATTCATATTGAATATGTTTCTCCACCTTAGGCTTGTTCACCGAATCTCCACAGTTATTACAGGTGAATACAACCATTTCACCAATAAAATCTATAAAATGACAAGAAAATGAAAATGAAATTATTTAATCAATAAAAATATAATAAAACATTAATTACTAACATAATATTATCAGTAACCTGTATATATGAAGAAAGTTATAGGATACAGGTCTCTACAGAAATAGTTAGTATTTTTAATTGATGTAGAACCTGGATTTGAAATTGTAACACAGATCACGTGTAAAATAATTCTAAGGACGACGAGCCATCAGCAATCAAACATGTGACAACCAACTCAAATTTTCCAAGCTACGGATATCACGTTATCATCCTATAATCACTTTTACCAGTATCATGGAAATGAATATGGAATAGTCTTTGAAAATAAATTTCTCAAAGACATCAAATACATACCTAGATAATATTTCTGCACCATAAAATGTTAAAATAATATAATGATAAAATGTTTTATGTGCAATGTTGCTCTTCTGATTCTATTTACGTTTATTTTCAAAATTCGAGTTGGGGGCAATTGTCCAAAAAATATTAAGGACCGGAATCGAAAGACGGTGGCATAAAATGTGTTTCCAACATATAATTTCTAAAAATTATATTATAAAATTATTTTTTTGTTTAAGAAGTTATACTGTTTCATTTGAATGATAATTATATTTTTTGATAATAATAACATAATTAGTTACAAATAAATATAAATATTTATAAGCATACATGATATATTACATAGATTTATAACATGGATATGTTTTTTA
>NW_020272851.1:0-5931 GCF_003268045.1 Sipha flava | reverse complement strand
ATATAATGTGAATTATATAATAATTACACTGTAGAGTGTAGATAGATTTTTCTTAATAAAAACATATAATATATTTTAGTTTATTTATTCACATAATTTTCAAAAATAAAATTAATTTAAGTAATAATACATTAATACATAATACAGGTATATACAAACATTATTATTAACATTATATTTTAAATCACTAGTGATACAATTTTTATAATTATAAATTTAACTTTTAGTAGGTAATTGTATTATAATATTTATTATTTAATATATTTATGAAATAGGTAAATAGACAGATAAAATAATAGTATAGACAGTAATCACTTTATTAAAAAAATAATCATCTTGTGATATAAAAAAAATTAATTATGATTCTAGGTATACATCATGACATAATGTTGTGATTGATGCTGTACAGACAGATAATTGTAAAAAAAAAAAACATTTACATTTAATATCAGTTAAAAAAACAACAGAACTATTATAAGTTTGATTGATCGATAACAAATTTAAGTCAACGATAAAAGCACCGAAATATGTTGATGATAAATTAACATCTGATAAATTAAACACTTCTGAAATATTGTTATATTTCTTAACAACAAATTTAACCTCGTTTTCACCAAATTTTATTATTTTTTTTATTACGGCTAGGTCATTATTTTTTAACATTATATACTTGTTATTAATAGAATTTATATTAAATGAACAATATTCATTTAAAATTAATTTTTCATATGATGTGCCATCTAAATTATCAGATTCATTAAATATTTCTTTTTGAAATATTAGATTTTTTGTTTGACTAAGTTTTTTATTATTTATTTCATTATATTTTTCGAAAATTCTATTACTTGCTTCTTGAAGAGGATACTTAGCACATTTCATACTTTTTTTAAGTTCTTTTAAATAATTTTCATACCTAAAGGCACTAAAAGATTCTAGTGGCCCATGTTTTATAACAAAGTATGGTAAATGAATAAGATTATGCACATTATATGTTATAAATTCTGACCCGTATAAAATTGCATACCCAGAAATAAATTTTTCCAATAAAAGCCTAGCTTTTTCATTATATAAAATACATGTTTCAGGATTTACTAGGAGTCTAATAGCACTAAATAAAAATAAATAATGTTTATAGAATGGTTTTTTTAATTTACCCTTTAAAATAATGTGACTATAATATAAAAGAAAAGTTCTTAATTCTGTTGCTTTCCAGTGATCGATATCATCTAAAGATCTAGGCAATCTAGAAAATTCTGATGGAACATAAGATCTTAAATTTAAAATACTTTCATTTACATCTTTTTTTGATTGATCTAATAATCTGATATCTTTTTTACCTTTGACCCAAAATTTAATCAATCGTTTTGTAACACCTACATAAACGCAATGCATGTTATCAACTGGTATGTCATCAACCATATTGATTGGTAATTTCTCCAATGGGCTTATACCTTTATGGTAGCAATCATCAATTTTTTTTCTAAATGAATCATCTGTTCTCATAGGAGAATTTGTTGTTAAGAATGTCATAGTTTTATTAAAAACACCTTCATCAATACATGCATTACATCCGTGATAGGCATTATGTGGTTTCACATTTAATAAAAATGCCTTGGCCGGTGCATCACATACAATATGAGCTATTTTAATATTAAATAAATGATCATTAACATTTATACCTTTTTGTAAAATATTTAAAATATCTATGATGAAACAATTTAAAAATTCATTTACCGAAGATGGTTTTTCTAAACCATGAAAAATACCAATTGGAATAACATATTTCGATAACACTTTGACATTTATAATACAAATTAAAATAGGCCTAAATTGACTTTTTGAGCTTTTGGCTAAAGGTAACCCATCCACATTTATACCCAAGTTTAAACTTTTTACATTAATTAAATCACTCTCATGTTTTTGTAAAATTGGATAAACCATACGGTCAATGCCAAAATGTATGTAAGAACCATTATTACTTAATTGTAAAATATTATGTTTTGATGGAGTTTTCATTAAAGTGCGTCCATCTTTTGGGACTTTTAAACCTTCACTTCTTAACACTTCTAATAATGAATTTAAACAATTGTGATTTACATTAAATTGTATATTCCAAGTACGCAGTTTATCACAAATATCTGTTTCTACATTATGTGAAGTACTATCAAACATAGAACATTTTGAATAATTATTCAAAGAATTTTCTGGCAAACAAATAAAATTATTATTCAAACATGGTTATTTTCTATAGGTGATGACACGTTTTCTAAAGGTTTATTCATAATACCAGATGTAATTTTTTTTTCATTATTTGATTGAGATGTTTCAACTATATTACTACATTTCTTAACTTCATTTTGTAACAATTTTTTGAAATGACGGTTTGTTATTTCTCCAAACCCTTTTTTTCTGGCGCTGAAAATAAATTATGATTACTATTCAATAATAACAAATTATAATAGATACACATTTTTATTTGAGTATACTGTATAATAAACAAATACAACAAGTAGAATTTTATAGTAATATACATTGGAGTAAAATGTTGAAAAAGTGATAAATAAATAAATTAAAATAAGTCATTGGTTATTCTTGAAATAAATACTGATATAATAAAAATTTGGGTAAAATAGCTTATTTCATTCTACCAAACCGAGTATTGGAATTACGCAACTGTAATATGCATATATTATTGAGAAATAATAATACGCATATTCCTGAGTCGTATAAGGAAAAACGTACTTGCACAACCTTAATGGGCGCCACGCGCGAATTTCAAACAACCACAACAACATCATCATTCGAATAAGACAATCAAGGCCAAGGGCAACCACGTGATGAAACATCACTTGGATATGAAGACCAAGACCAAGGACAGCCACGTGTCGAAAACAACACAATTAAAACAGAATCAACAGAGTATATAAAGGCTCCGTTTCAACACCAACGGCAGACGTGTCTAGCTATCAGACCAAGCCCTTCTGAGTTTCGTCTTTGATATTGTTAGCGCGCAAATTTATAATTTATATTTTTGTATCTATGTCTGTTTCTGTAATTGTATTTATTAAAGTGTTTACAAGTGTTTGAAATAATTATTTAATCAAATTTACCCTGATTCAACAACATCATTACGATAGGTACCTGTTTTTATTGGGTACCACGTAACACAACCAATCAGCAACTACTTTTTCAAAGACTGACTCAGTAAAAACATTGGAAAAATTGTCTTTCAAACTGTCTACAAAAAATAATAATTATAAATATATTTGAATTAAAATAATTTTAAATCATTATTACTTTTCATTGCATTAATTGTAGCAGACTCTCCTAATTTAATATTAATATTTTTTCCTCGGCCTGTCCAAGAACATTGAATAGCAAATTGGTTTGAAAACAGTTTTGCTAATATTCTATTTATATTATTTTTATGGTCTTTTCCTCCTATTGATTTAATATAACTCTCCTGAAAATATATTGTATGTATTATACCCAAAAGACAATTAAATAATTCAATTTTTTTTTTTATAAAGTAGTATATTATGTACCAATTTGAGAATATATCCAGACTCATTTCTAATACGATTTTCTAATGATGAGAATTCCTCAGTGTTTTTGATAGGAAATTGAGAAAAAAATTCTGGTTCTAGGAAAGTTCTGGTATGTGTACCTGTGGAATTAATTTCTTGATGTTTGATATATGTTTCAATAGTATCAACTTTAGCCAATAAACACTTCAACATAAAACTGTTAGCTACCATTTCTCTATTCAACCTATTTAGTACATCTACAATCTGAAAGCTTGAACTACCGTGTTCAACAAAGTTTTTTAGCCTACAATAAATTATTAAACATCAGTCTTACTATAATATAAAATACATATTTAATGTTATTTTTACAGTAGACACACACACACACACACATATATATTATGATTACTTACATGTACAGAATGTTCTACAGAGTGTTCAGATGATATTTGTTCTTCAGAGTAAATCATTTCTGGTTTTACAGATTGCCTTTGTGCATTATTTGTTGATGTGGATGGAGTTAAATTTGTATAACATTGGTTTTCAGTCAGAGAAGTAGAAGCAGACAAAGACTCAGTAGGCATAATTTGTCTAGATGAAGTTGGTTTCATATATTGAAGACACTGATCATCAAATTTTACATCAGAAAACTTGTAAACATTAGACATACTAGTAGAAGTTTTACTGTTAGACATTACAGTAAATCCATGATCTATTTAGTTGAATAAAAACAAAAAACAATAAAGATTATCATAACTAGTCAAATCAAATTCAATATTATTAGATAATATGAAAATCATTACCTGAATCCTCACTATCAGAAGAAACATTCAAGTTTGTTTTTTCTTTGCTTTCCCATAATCGTCATCAGTTTCTGTAGATGAGTATTTAACTTTAACTTTCATGTGCCATGCTTTGTTGAACTTGACTAAAAGTAATATAATAATGGTAAACAGTAATTAATTTGTTAAGTATGATTTTATTTATAAAAAATGTATTGGGAATCAAATTTTAAATAATATTTATTATTGTTTATCTTGTTAATAATAAAATAATGAGAAGTCAAGTACTACCCATAGGTGTATATTGGTAAATTAATTTAATTTTCTTGAAATATGGTCAATTGATACTTATTTTATATGTTATTACCTTTGTAAATATTCAAATAAATTGTTGAGGTAAAATAATATAATACAAATATAGGAATAAAATGTATATGAAGATGTATACTTACTTTATACTACCTATTCAACTTAATAAAACAATGAAGTAAGTACCTAGTTATTTATTTACCTACTTATTTTAATGCAATTGAATTATAAATATATATTTTAAAAATTTACGATAAAGGTATACATTAGGTACAAATTAGATATATTTAAATAATTCAAAATAAAAATTACAGGTAACCTGGTAATAACAAATAATTAAAATTAGTATATATACTATTGTTATATTTCATTTAACATTTTTTAAATACTCAAGGCATAATTTTTTATAGGTATCTACTATCTGGTATTATCCTACCTATAACATATTTTTTTTATTCAATATTTATAATATTATAAATACATATTGAATAATATTATATATTATATTGTTACTTTTTTAAAACATATTCTTTATTTTTGTGTTCAATATTATTAATTTTAAATTTATAAAACTCTGGATAAAATTTAAGGATATACAGTATATAGGATATATAGATATATACTAATAAGGAATAATTACATCCTTACCATAAACTTTACTTCCGTTTAAAATGTTGATTCTATGTGTTTCCCAATTTGGAGATGGATTTTGTCCTTCTTTCAAATGAGTACTTGTAACTGCAAACGGAGGCCATTTGCAAAAATTTGGACCTGAATTGCTGTACATATTTTCAATGAGCCAATTGGATGGGATTACACTATATTGTTTAGATTCTGGAAAAATTCCAACAACCCAAGTAATCTGAAATAGTACAGGATAAATAATAAAAAGCTGGTAAGTGAGATGATGGTGGTGGATGTTCATTCCTTGTCCCTCCGGTCCTTGGACAAGATAATGTTAATGGGTGTATTGAATTTTAAAGAAACGATAACTTATTTCTTTAGTAAAACGATTCTAAGCATTCACTTACTTTTTATTATTGCTATTATTAGTCATAATATTATAATTGAACGACGAAAGTATAAAAAATCACCAAGTAAGAATTCAGGCGATTCACGATCACGTACAGGCACACAGAACAATTAATAACAATGTTAAAACTTAAAAGACGTAAATACGTATAACGAATCACTAATCATAATTCATATGAGCTGGTAAGTGATACGTACAGGCTAAATGATGTGCATGTATTTATAACCACAATGGCTGGTCGTAAGCGGTGGGACGCTGTTTATTAGCAATATGGGTAATC
>NW_020272850.1:0-8073 GCF_003268045.1 Sipha flava | reverse complement strand
TGTGAAAACATAAAATTTTCCGAATAAACGGAATGAGCTAAACATTTAAATGGCTGATTCGATTTTGTAAAATTTTGAGACGTTTTTTATTGCTGAATTTAATGTTTAAAATGTATAGTAAAATAGAATAAATAGAAAACGATTGCGTGTTTATATTCATTCATACGATTTAACCTTGGTTTCTTAATAAAAGAGTTATGATCCCAATAACACCTCTTCGATTTCATATGTTTAAAATAATCTTAGGCGGGTGCCCGGGGAAGGAGGCGTTTAAGTCACCTCACCCTCTGCGGACCGTTTTTTTTTTTTGTAATTTAATAAATAATAATAAATGTAATATAATAAACATTGGTATACTAAAAAATGTAAATTTGATATTCATACTTCATTATATTACGTCAATATATTTATATATATGCATTTCCAATCAAGTTGAAAAGTTATTACATTTGGTTCATTTGAGTTGTGATAACAATTATGAATGATTATGAACAAAAATAAACACAGAATTCTGTAAACATCAACTCTCATTACAAATTATCTATTAGAGTTTGTAATGACAAAATATACTGACAATTTAATTGATATTTTCAAAAGTTTTCCTTTTACGTTCAGAAGGATGGTGTTGGAAATAGTTATGCATGTATATGTTAATATGTTATATATGTTAATATGTTTTAGTTTAGTGACATTTTATAAGTATAAATTACTGAAGTAATAATACATTTTTTTATCGGTACCTTTTATTATTATTATGCTGTTACTATTATAATAATAATTTATTACAAGAATGTTTGGTTCAGATATTTTTAATGTGAGCCCCCCTGCGGACAAAGTCTGCGCATGCGTATGAAAATAGTATGTCAAGTAGGTAATATTATTCGTCGCTCGTTTAAACATAATGTATAATGTACAATGTGTAATATTCATTGTAGCTACTACAAATTCGATGTTTATTTCGTCATTTAACCTTTAAAACATAATAATTATCAAACTGATATCGACACCTCGAAATTGGAGTAGTAATTTTTTATTTACTTAATATTTGGTTCAGTATTTCAATAACTGTACGATGTACAAAAAATTAATGTAGTGGAAATCATTTTGTAATAATATTTGTATTGTTTATTATAGCTTATAGATAATACACAATATAAATTGCACAACCATATAAAAAAAATTAAAATAAAATACAAATAAACATATATTTTTTTTAACCTAATTTTTAGATTCAGAGTGAAACGAGAAATATATATTGGTTATACCTTGATGTGTGTGTTTGATTACATTTAACATCATTGACGATTTAATGAAAATGTATATATTTATGTATTTCATAAGATTATGTACCAATAATTACCAAGATTATAATCCTTTCGTCCGCTATAGAATAATGTTTTATCTTCTTTTTTTCATACTTCCGTCGTTTGGTCATCTAATTTCTTACTGAGCTAATATGTTTATATTATATTTTTTAATAGTGTCCAGTAAGTACTGTAGCTCCCAGTTTGCTTTAAGTCCTAATATTCCATGTACCAATTTTTATTCCATTTTCCAATTTCAGTCGTTGTCCAATTATCTAATTCCGAGGCTTATTTTGTGGTTTCTTATCATGTTATTTTTCCGATGTAGGGTTGTTAACCCTACGATTAACCTTCAAGGATTAGGGTAGGATAGGACTATTGCAATGTACCAAGGTTAGGTTATATTATATATATATATATTATAATCATATATTATATATGGCAGGGTAGTCATACATAAAATATTAACATTTATTATTAACAACAAATTTGACTTAATAGTTATATTTTTACAATATTCTTATACATATATATTTACCGTATACGGACGTTTTGAAGTGATTATTTTTATTAGTATATATTTTAATAAAATACTAATAACAATTATTTTCTGTTATCAAACCCCTATGTGTACAATAATCTTAGGGAAGTTATTTCCCATTCATTTTTTAAGTACTTTGAATAAATAAAATTTCAATATTTTTCTCATCATACTAGACCATGGGTTCTTAACCTCTGTCCGCGCCCCCTTTAAAACTATTTTATGAGTTCAGGCCCCACCCTCTCACTACTATAGGATTGATGTACGTATAATATTTATATGTAAACTATACTTTAATGTTGGTTATTGGATTAATAAGAATACAACTTCAATGAAGTTTTATTAATATTAAATTATTTTATTTGCATAAAAAAAAATCGAAAACTGCGGCGACCTATACAGCGACAAGGCACGGCTTAGAAAATGGCAACGTTTTCATTTTTTGTGTTTTTTTTTTTCAACATTTCACGCTTCCCCTGGAATTTGGTCAGGCCTCCCTAGGGAGGGGGGCCCAGGTTGAGAACCATTGTCCTAGACCATAATATGGTTATATTATAAGAAAGAGCTCTGAACATTTCGTATCTAGCATTTACATTTTTTCTGTGCTTACTGAAAGCTTAAAGAGAAGTAGGAGTAAAAACTGGACAATATAGATATTTATCGGTCAGTTTCATTTTTTTTTACAATGTAATACTATGCCAAAAGTGTCCTTTTAATGTTAAATAGGGGAACTTTTCCTAACGAAGGCTTTTATCTCACGCTAATTTGTTTAATTTTAGGTAATGTCCTAGTTAATACAGCTGGACCAATAAAATTGTAGTGGTTGTTCAATAAAAAATGTTATAATGTTTGATAATTTATATAATATAAAGTATATAATACCAATAGGTATATTAAGTATTCCCTAGTTTGATAATGTGATCACGAGAATGTAACATTAGTACGAATCATTGTATTAACATAACTATATTGCATTTTCTATGTATGAAATAAATTAAAACCATGTGTAATCATTTAGGATATTCAAACATTTATTGACGAAGCAGAACACGGAGTCGTTTATTTCTGTATGGGCAGTTTATTACGAGGTGAAACTTTTACAGTTGAAAAAAGAAAAATGTTTTTAAAAGTCTTTGAGAAAATTCCACAACGAGTTCTATGGAAATGGGAAGGAGAACTACACGACAAACCATCGAATGTTATGATACGTAAATGGATGCCTCAACGAGATATATTAGGTAATGTAATATATAACTTAAATGTCTACGCATGTTAAATGCCTAATTATCCTTTGACCTATCAGCACACGCGCAAACTTTCAATAAGTCGACGCGACACAATGAGCCATTATAATATTGTAATATATTTATTAATGAAATTTGATACTTCATTTATAAACTCTAAGATTTAAGTTATGATTGTACATCAACTTTAATATTGCTTACGTAAATGAAAAGATTCGGTTTATATACGGGTTATTGTTAGCATACGGGGAGTCTAGTACTAGAGGTGTATAGTAACTACGTCTTATATCATTTCGGACATATCGTCCTTTATTTCATCAATTATAATAAAGTTATAAAGTAAAATCATAAAAAGTCTATTTTATTTTTTTTTACACCTTTAAAAAAATATTCGACGTCCGTCCTCGAAGATAGTCTTTCTATTTTTCTGTAAGTGCTTAGGCTATTCAAGGCATTACAGTTAGTAGGTACCTGTCTTATATGCATTTTATATTACATATTACATTAATTTACATAGTTTCTAGATTTCATAAATACGTAGAAAATTATTAAATTGAATCTATTAATTTATATTTATAAAAATATTTTAGCAATAAAAGTTCATTCATATTATATTATTATGTATTTATTATAATTTAACAATATTGAAAACTGTAATCCTTGTATATACGTAATTTGTGTTCAAAAGTATAACATTTTCTTCTTAGGATTTTTTTTTTTTTTTATTGAAAGAAATTTATTTACAATCTATATAAAACAATAAGTAAATTTGATAAAAGAATTTTCGACATGAGTTCACATGACTAGAGAAAATATCCACTGATATATGTTTCTTAGGATTTGAAATTTTTATATTTGATATAAAATTCCTATAACTTATAATATCATTTTTATGGGTACAATTATTAGTGTATCCAAGATTTTATTACTGTTGGTTAGCCTCATTCAGAAAATACCATGTTGTGGTAGCATCAAGCAACTATATTCTATGTAATAAAAATGTGCTCACTGTGATCGAAAGTAATGATTTACATTATTTGCTTCATAAATTGATAATTTAAATCACCTTTCACAATAACAAAATTGATTAATAAGTACCTAATTATAAATTGTTGATTTTATTTATTGTATTTCCATTGTTATTCAATTAACAACAACTTATCTATACCATTTAAACAATCTACTTGTAATTTTTTTTTTGACGATTGAGATAATTTAACTGCGAGTAGAATATACATGATTAGCATAAAAATTATAAATATTTTGATGAGTTTTAATGTTTGCTATAAATGTATTTAATTTGTTTTCTGGGCGAATACTTACATGTCCATAAACAATTATATAGGAAATAGGTACTAATCAAATAACCCAATGCAAAAATAAACATTTACGAAATTAACAATTTTACGCCTTAGATTTTTGTTACATTCTATATGGTTTTTTACATAATTATAACAGATTTTATAAAATATACATTTAAAACTGATTTTTTTTGTTAAAAATGTTTTTTAACGACCTTATTTATTTATTTAAAATTCATATATATATATATATATATATATATAAAATGTATGCCAAAGGTTTCATTTTTAAAAATGTTCATTGTTTTTAATATCAAAAAATATAACATTTATTGTGTTTGTTTACAGCTCATCCTAATGTTAAATTATTTATCTCTCATGGTGGTTTATTGGGAACTACTGAAGCTGTGTATGAAGGCGTTCCAATTTTATCAATACCAATTTTTGGTGATCAAATGACAAACGTCAAAGCTGTTAGAGATAAAGGAGCTGCGGAGATTATGTATTATACTGATTTAAATGAAGATGAAATTTTTACAAAAATAAATTCAATGCTTACAGACCCTACGTAAGTGTTTTATGAAATTGTCTGCATAACATAGCTACATGAAGTGCTATATGTACAGCTACATGAATGCATACACTACATTTAGCTTAATTTAAGATGTGTGTCAGAAGATTGTTGATTATGTTTCATATTAATTTGTATAATTTAGATATAAACAAAAAGCCAAAGAGTTATCAGAAGTATTTCGCGATCGACCTATGTCTCCTCTGGAGACTGCCGTGTACTGGACTGAGTATGTTATCAGACACAAAGGGGCACCACACCTTCGTTCAGCTGCTGTTGGAATGCCATGGTACCAATATTATTTAATCGATGTACTGTTGGTAATTTTTATATCGATCGCAACTATCTTTGTATCATTGTACTACTTAATTTTCAAACAAATTTTACGACTTATATATAAAAAAAGTAAAGAAAAACAAACATAATCTAGTAATTTACATTTAGTTTAGGCATAGATGAAATATACAATATATATGTATATTTAATCTATGATTTAGGTACTATGAAATATGTCCTATTTCATTATTATTATATTATATTGGCTCCGAAGCAATGTGTAAAATAATTCCGGGGTCGTCGTCGATTTTAAAAGTGAAAAAAAAAGATACTGTGAAATAATAAATCCAATTGTTCTATGGTGTCCATAATACATATATACATTTATAAGTAGGGGTTTCAATGCAAAGTAAAATAACAATTATTTATATTTTTTCATTGAATTTCTTTGTGTAATTTTATCAATTTATGAGTTTGTAAATGTTATTTTGTGTAATATTTTTTTGTATTAATAAAAACTTCCTCTTTTAATGGTAAGTTGAATTGAAAGTTATGTATTAATAATGTTTTTATAAAGCCACTGTCATTCAGATAAACATTATTTACAATAAACAAAAAGTTATTTTTGATATCAATACTTCGATTAAGTTGATAATAACCATAATTAAAGTTAAAGTATATATCAAGGTAGAAACGATTGCGTATATTTTACTTTTTTTATGATGCGATTGCAAACGTTTTTGTATACTACGTTACCAAATTAATATTTTTCTAAATACGTATACATTTCCGAATTTTATTTGATGATTTAATTACATTTTTTTTTTAGTAAAATCTACTCGATATTTATAATATTGTTATATTATAATTACGTTACAAATTAAAATAAAATGATTCAATATATTGTTTAATTAAAAAATGTTTCTTGTTACAAATATAAATAAAATAATATAATAATGTATAAATATATATTAATATATAATATATTCATAAAATATTGCTTAATATTAATAAAAAAATTTAAAAAAATTACAAGATAATAGTTTTGAATAAACTACACGTCTATACGAATCAAATTGGTTTTCCATTAAATTAATATAAATTTAGGAAAAAATATTATAGTTAAATATGTTATTATTTATTCTATATCTTGTTTACTATCCTATTACCCGGCGTAATAATAGAAAACCATGTTGTTAATCTTATAAAATTTGATTATTTGAAAATAAAACAAAACAAAATATAGATAAATAATATTAAATTTATTAATTCGGTAGGTTGCGATAACGAAAAAAAAGCGCGCCTAAGCAATTCAAAACAGCGCAGTGATGGTGCAACTTGCCCATTTTATCTTTTTCTAATCATTTTCTAATTTTATTATGTTGCGGGAAAAGGTCTGTTTGTAATCGTGCCATTCTCAATCGTATATTATTAAGCGTATTAAGGTCGATTCACACATAACAGTGAAGTGACGTGATGTAACATCAGTGAGCTTCAGTGAAAAAAAAAATATTAATAGACCGTGATAGATCGTGCGTGTTCAGATGCGTCCGACGCAGTGAAGCTCTGGCGTTCACAGTGCTCATCAAGTATCCGTGATAGAAATAAAAATACGTCGTCGCCGATATTTTTTGTTTTTCACGAACGTCTAAACACAAATTTCGACCAGTGTATTTTGTTTTAAGTTGTTTTTATGTAAAATATTTATGTCATAAACGACAAACTTTTGATTGAGTTGGTGCGGAACAGACAGGTTCTTTATGATTTGAAGGACCCGAAGTATTTAAATTTCGATTTGAAGGGAAGAATATGACAGGAAATTGGTGAGGAAATGAAGACTGATGCTGAGTATTTGTATTCGTTATTTATTTATATTAAAACTTTATATTATAACTATTAGTTAATACATGTATATCAGTATATTATGTAATGGTGTGAAATAATAATTTAAGTTGGAAATTATCTATAACTTTCATATGGGATGAATCCAGTGTCTTCTTTTTTCGTTCTTTTCGTCCTGGTCCAAAAGCAATGCTATTATACTAAGCTCTTCTATACTAAAATTCATAGTGCACTTAAGAAATTAATTAATTAAAAAAATAAACACTAAAAATTAAATTAACTTAAAATTCAATTCTGAATAACAACTAGACAGTAAACACCACTGATCACGAGGGAGCACTGGTATAAAAAGGAATACGGTATAAAAAGGTATAAAAAGGTATACCGTATACGGTATCGTGAGAATGAATGTGAAAAATTCGTCATCACGGATGGCACTGAACACGGAAGGTTACGGTCACGTCACGTCACGTCAAGTCACTGTTATATGTGAATCGACCTTAAAGCGCAGTGTTTAAATTAAAGTAATATCTTGAACTTTATAATAAGTTATTATATTATTAATAACATTTAAATTTGAACTGCTTTTTTATTGATAATTCAAGTATATTCGACTTGTTATTTAATATTATTTAGAGATGGATCATTTATCGGTTTGCAGTTACGTATCTATAAAAATGTGTTTTGAGAAAAAAACTTAAAAATAATAGGTTTTCGAACGGTAAACGATCTTATAACAAATGAATCGGTGTCACGGCCGAGTGTTTTAAAAGCGCGATCGGAAAATTTGTTCGTTATGCGCGCGCAGCGGTGGTGTCCAGCTGATTTAAGTACTATGAAATATTTTTATCCGTGCAACGCTGTTGTGGCGTATTGAATTACCACGCTCGACAGGTGCGTGTATGTAATATACCGTATATGCGTTTGCACAGTGCCTCGGCTGTCAGTTATAGTTGATATTCGTTCGGTCATGACGGCTTATATCACTACTCGA
>NW_020272849.1:1379504-1437936 GCF_003268045.1 Sipha flava | reverse complement strand
TATATATATAGATAAATATCTAGTTTTCATGGTTTTATTATTAATCAATTATCAATCAAGTACTTTAATAATAAAGGATAAATTTCATCATCTAAATACTTTCTTTCATTTGTTTTATTATATTTTATAACATGAATACATATTATGTACAGTATTGTCAGTACTTATACGTACCTACCTGTAGTGATACAGTACCCTTTTTGTGAAATTACTTAAATCAACAATAACATGACAAGTAGTTAGACTAATTTTAAATATGTCCTTCAATTTTGAATATTAAAAACAAAATGAAACAGAGAACATAAACGCGAATAAATAATTTTGACATGTCTGTCAAGCATCATTTGATGATTCAAAAGCAAATAAAATATCTATCCATGAACAATATGAACATAACGACCATGATGAAAAAATTTAACTGAATAAGGATGTTTTAAATTTTAATATACAGTCTGATGATTTGGATGACATTAATTTGAGTTCAAAGCAACCTAAATTTCAAATAGATAAAAAATACTTAAATAATAAATTAATTGTAATTAGAATAAAACAAGAAATAACTCTATTCTTGATTAATAATATAATATATTAAATAGTTTTAATATATTGTGTTACATTATATTTTAATCAATATTTTTATACTTTTATATTAATATTAATATTTTTTTCGTGTTCAAATCTGATAATACGCGCGCGAATTCGAATTATTGTCTTATTTCTTGTCACTGTTCTTACTAGAACAATAATGCTTTAACTTTTTCTAGCACAGGGGTTTGAATAATTGATATACCTTGGCTGAACAAGTACCAATGTTTTTAGAAAAAATATAATCCAAGAATCAAAAACCCTTTCTATATATATAATTTCATTAAAGAAATAGATATAAATAAATAAGATTGTATATACAATATTTAAGTAAATATTCAATGTATACATAATTATCATTTGATATGAATTTATTTATAAATATATTATAAATTTTACGTTGGTTACGTCGGCTAGAAAAAAAAAACTTTAATTATTATTATAATACGGGAAATTTATTTTTCTAAGGCTGGCCCAACCGATCTCCCGAAATTCGATTTTGGTGATAACTCGTTGTTATCAAAATCGGGAGAACTATACCTACTGTCTTAAAAGATATATATCGTCTAAGACCGTGACTGTACCAGTTCCGTTCACAAGTTGCTATCGTTATCAATTATCAATCTGATAATATGTTAAAAATGATAACTCAAACAAAACACCATTCTTTTCCGAAGTAATAGTATTAGTGTGTTTATATTTTATTATGTTTTCGAAAAATTTTTAAGTTGTATTTGTTGTTTTTTTATTAATTTTTTTATATTGTTTTGCTATTATTTAGTGATGTTTATCTAACACTTGGCTTGTGTGTCTGGTTAATGTTTGTTTAGGATGAAAGAAAAAATGCCTCCATTCAAACGTAAGAAATCGACGGTAAAAAATTTTCCTGTCAAAGCGTGCACATTAGATGCCGAATTAGAATTTAACCTAGAGGTATAATACAAACTTACATTTTTATAATGTTTAATAAAATTCAATTTTTTATGTGAATAAATATGTTTAGTTGAAGGCAACGGGCCGAGATCTTTATGACTTGGTTTGTCGTACTATTGGGTTACGTGAAACGTGGTATTTTGGTTTGCAATATGAAGATTCTAAAGGGCACATTGCATGGCTGAAATTGGATAAAAAGGGTATGCTCTCAGGGTTTGGTTTTATTAAATTAAAATATAATTCTATTTGGCATTTAGTTCACGATCAAGGAATTCCTCAACAAACAACTATGCCATTTATGTTTCTTGCTAAATTTTATCCTGAAGAAGTAGCTGAAGAACTTGTACAAGAAGTTACTCAACATTTATTTTTTTTACAAGTTAATCGTGCCATTTTAGCTATGGATATTTACTGTCCTCCCGAAGCATCAGTGTTGTTAGCATCTTATGCAGTTCAAGCAAAAGTAAGGCAAATATAATTTACTTAAATTACAGTCATGTAATTTAATTGTTTTATTAATATTTTAATTTTAAACTTTGAGACAAACAGAAAAAGTTGGTCTAACATAATATCATAATGTATTCTCATTTATTCTGTTATAAAATCTTCCAAAACTAGGAGCAGTTGCTTCTGGAAGTTTATACCAAATTGTCCTTGGGTGTAATTTAAGTAACTCCTGTTTTTGCCTACAATCTAAGTACAACTAAGTTGCATTTTTATAGTTTGGAGATTATGATGAAGGAACCTATAAACCAGGAATGCTTGCCAGTGAAGAATTATTACCTCAAAGAGTAATTGATCAATATCAAATGACAGCAGAAATGTGGGAAGAACGGATTAAAGTCTGGTATGCTGACCATCGAGGAATGTCTAGAGATGAGGCTGAAATTGAATACTTGAAAATTGCTCAAGATTTAGACATGTATGGTGTTAATTATTTTCCCATTAGTGTAAGTTGAAATCATTCATATAACTTTAATTGTAACTATATCTTTTTTTAATTACAATCAAGTGATTTTATATATATTATAGAACAAAAAAGATACAGACTTATGGTTAGGAGTTACATCTTTGGGATTAAATATTTATGAAAAAGAGAACAAATTAACTCCAAAAACAACATTCCAATGGTCTGAAATCAGACATGTTAGTTTTGATGATAAAAAATTTACCATTAAACCTGTTGATAAGACATCACCAAATTTTGTGTTTTATTCACACAAAGTTCGAATGAATAAATTGGTAAACATTAAGTTTAATTTTTACAATATATAATCCTCTATTATAAAACATAAATAATACTTAATGTCATTTAAATTTTTTTTAGATTTTAGATCTATGTATAGGAAATCATGATCTCTTTATGAGAAGACGTAAACCAGATTCGATGGAAGTTCAACAAATGAAAACGCAAGCAAAAGAAGAAAAATCTAGGTATTTACAAACATGCTATTATTATTTTATAATAATTATTAATCAGTATACATTATGTCTATATTTAAATTACTTATTAATTATTATTATGTTATTAGACGACAAATTGAACGTAATAAATTAGCACGAGAAAAACAACTTAGAGAAATTGCTGAAAAAGAAAAGGCAATTATGGAACAACGGTTAATGCAATATCAAGAAGAAATCCGTTTAGCAAATGAAGCATTAGTTAGTACAATAGTTATTAATAAGTTTGATCTTAAATTATGATTTTAATTTTGTATAGAATTAAGTAAAAATATACTAATGTTATTACATATTTTTCAGAGGAGATCTGAAGAGACTGCTGATCTTTTAGCTGAAAAGTCTCGTGTAGCAGAAGAAGAAGCTATGTTATTGGGCCAAAAAGCTTCTGAAGCTGAACATAAAATTACACAATTCCGTTTAACTGCACTTAAAGTAATATTATTTATTTTATTTTTATTTTAATATATTTTAATCAATTTATTAATAGACTGAAGAAGAAAAAGTTAGTCTTGAACGAAAAACACGAGAAGCTGAACAATTAACTGCACGACTTGTAGATGAATCAGAAAGGCGAGCAGCTGAAGCAAATAAACTTAAAGAAGAATTGCTTAGAGCACGTGTAGCTGAAAAACAAGCGAAAGAAAAATTACTAGAGTTCCTTTCTAGAAATGCTTATATTAATACTGTAGGTACAATTTTTACTATTATTGTAGCACATAAAGTATTAATTTTTGTTTCTTTCTATTTTTAATTTAGAGTGTTTCAAGTTTGTATTCAGTGTCTAGTAATTCAGTACTAGACGTTCCTGCTGATCTGCATGCATTAAGATTAAATGCTAATTCACCAACATTGTCACTTACCCATTCTCCTCCACCTGTCCTTGCAGATCATCATTTACCATCTTATGATTTTATCGCTGATAATGATATGGAACAATTATCATTAGAAATAGAAAAAGAAAGGTAATATGTATTAATAGTTCAGGAACATCTTCAGAGAAGGGGAGGAAATGGTATTGTTGTAACCTTTTTTTTGTTACTTATTTTTATCGCTCTAGGAAAATATATAATAGTACACTGTACAATTATATATGAAGTTTTTCCCCCACCTTCCCTCAAAAAAAAAAAAAAAACTAGGGATGCTACTGTACTAGTTAGTAGAATTTCTTTTAAAAAATTATATGCGTTTAAGTATAACTAATAAGCATTTTAATGTTTACAGAGTTCAGTATTTAGAGAAAAGCAAACATCTTCAGGATCAATTAAGAGACTTAAAAACTGAAATAGAAGTACTTAAAGTTGATGAAAAACAGTGCGAGTTAGATATGTTACACGATGAACAAGTACGACTCGGAGAGAACAAATATTCTACACTAAAAAAAATAAATATATTTTTTATTAAATTGTATATATTTTAATTTGTAATTTAATTTAAACAAAATTATTTTTTAACATCTGCAAATTAAAATTAATAGATTACTGAAGAGAAATATTGCTCTAAATTCCATAGATGATATGCTTTTTATTTAATATTTAATTGATAAATGATTTTAGTCTTTATAATAATAAGTATGAAAAATAATATAATTTATATTATATATTATAATTCTCTACACAATTTCAACACTTGTGTTCATATTTATATTAATAAATTCATGCTTCAAAATCTTACAATTTAAATCTATAATTGATCTTTTAATGTTCCTTCATTATTGATAAAAATATAATACTAATTATACTAATCCTAAAAGCAACAGTTATAATTAGAATTGGCTTATTTATAATAATAATGTTAATGTCTTGCATTAGTTTATTAAAAAGTAAAGAAAAAAGTATTAGAACTTTTTTCAATTATACCTCCTAGTATAATTATAGTATATTAACATTTTAAATATTAATTAGGTGAAATGTGGATCAACAAAAGCCCGTGTTGCATATTTTGAGGAGTTATGACAAATTGTAATCAAAATTGTAGAATCTCCATCGCAATCAAGAATTAATTATGTATGTACAAATACGCATGACTATTGTGTATATGCTGTTTATATTTATAAATGATCAAAATCAATCTTATATAATAGTTAAAACTAAGTTAAATTAGTTAAAACTAATAATTTATATTTTTAAAATAATATTTTGTTCATCACTTAACGAACAACATTAATCAAATAAAATACCTTAGTTTATTTTACTTATTTCCTTGCCTTTTTAATTCATTTTAGAAATTATTTAGTACATATCTAAAATAACATATTAAATGACAAAGTGTTTTCTTTACAAGTACTATGAGAAGTCAAATTTTCATAAATTATGAATTTGAGAACAATTATAAATATAATCTCTCATTAACAATACTGTTAAAAATTTAATAAATTATAAAAGTATTAAGAAATATTTTTATGTACTCATTTGTATTACTACTAGAGTAGTTATAGTTTGAATAGTTGTACAAAATGTTTTTTTTTTTTTTTTGTATTACAAATTAGAATAGTACTGCATAAACATATATTGTGATTGTAAATGTAGAATGAGAATGCATGTTTTGTATTCATATCATACTTATATTTTTCAAGTATTAAGTTATCTGTCTAGATAGTGTCGTTAATATATGTATATATATATTTTTATATTTGGTTATGTCTCGACGATTGAGTGCCCAATTACTTTTAATATTATATTTTATGTAGTACAATAGCAATTTTTCAGTAGCTAGATATTTACAATAAATTAATTTTCTTAAGTAGGTTGAAAAAAATAATAAATATCCTGTTTTTTCCTCCCATGTGTTAGGAATTTTGTTAAGATATATTTAACTGTAAGAAGTACGCTATAACTAGCACAAATTAAGGATTCCTTATTTGGTGCTAGTTGGTGAGTATTGTGTGTTCTATTTGATTGTTCTTTCAGTTTGTATGGTGATATCCAAATAATATCTTATAACTTAAAATATAATACAATTATTTGAGATATCAATATCAAATATAGTATACATATCTTGAATTGAGAATTATGGTAGAAAATCAAGTGGTTCTGTACTTTAAATTAAGAATGTGAACATGCAAATTAAAAATATCTCATTTTTAATTATCAATAAATATATCTAATATGTATTCATAATTATAAATGGGTATTTTAAATTTTCATCAAAAAATTAATTTCCCTACATTTAAACTTGTACATACAATTATTGAAGACTGAAGTTTATCAGAATATGAAATTAATTATCATTTATAAATTTCTAATTAGTTTTTTTCAAATACAATTTTATTCTCAAACTAATTACATATTGTTAATTTTTATCTGTACCACACCTATTTAGGTAAGTAAAACAAAATATTTGTTAGGATCAGATCTTATTTAAAATGAGGTTTTTGGTTGCAAACATTTTTATTAAAACCAATTATTTATTATTGATAATAGAATGCAAAACATGAACAGTTAACGTCAAATTATTAAAATTTATCTTAATTTTCAATTTATAAATCATTTCTAAATTAAAAAATAATAAAAGCCTTAAATATTTTACTGGGCTTTTTGTTATAGTGATGTTAAATGATAACCCTATTATCTCACTTGAATTCTTATCACATTTACACATTTAGTTACAAGTATTTTTCCAATATTATATTATACTCTAAATTTTTAAGTTCTTATATTTCACAGAATTGAATAGATTTGTATGACGTTTTTTACAAAAAATCGTAAAAAGCTATGCTACTGGTAAGTTCATTATTGTATTGTTTTTACTTAACTATAAGGCATTTTAGTATGTAGTTATGTATATCAGTGGTGCAACTATGGGGTTAGCACCTAGGAATACCTAAACAACCCCATGTT
Organism: Sipha flava; assembly: GCF_003268045.1. Lineage (NCBI taxonomy): Eukaryota > Metazoa > Arthropoda > Insecta > Hemiptera > Aphididae > Sipha > Sipha flava. Next base: position 1,431,121 of record NW_020272849.1, on the reverse strand, counting down.
TTTATTACTCAAAACTATCTATAATTCATAACATTGTTCCAGATTAAATAAAAAAATACATTTGTTAATATCAATAGGAAATTATGTTTGATACTTAAAATTTTAATTTATCAAAATACTAATACAAAAATATAAAATGTGTTACATTTTTTTGCCTATAATGGTATTGTGAATATAATAATGGTGTATTATAAATATTGGTTGTATGAATGTTTGGGGATATGGGATTCAAAATGTAGTATCCTCTAGATTTTAATTCTAGTTGCGCCACAGATACATATATTAATATAGTGTTGTTATGTTATTGATGATTTTTTAAATAATTAATATAACTCAATTAATCCTTACTTTTTTTTATATAAGAATAACAATTTTTTACTTGTTAAATGTTGCATGTATATTTTGGTGTAATTTTTCGATTATTTTGTTGGTATTAATCATATTATTTACTTTATTAGATAGTTTAAAAAACTCAAAGTATACATATAAGTTTATATTTTAGAATACTACCTAGTTACAATAGCTGAAAAAAATTATATATTAATATATTTTAATAGTTAGCTTAGATTAAACTATGTTAATATGTCAAATACAATTTTAGGTTTCATTGACTAGATTATTTATTTCATGTAGTAGTTTTAACATGAAATATATATATATATATATATATATTATGTTAATTATATTATTTCAACACAAGATATTTAAATAGTTAATTTTATTTTGGAGACCAAAATATTGCAATTATTTAAAATAGTTGCTCTTTGAAGTTTAACATGTTAAAAAAATTATACTTTTAATACTTTGATATCTTACTATAGAGTATTATTTATTTTTATTAGGATTTACACTACTTATATTAATATATACTATAAATAAATTATTTATAATTAAATGAGTATTATCATTGATGATATACACTATTATCACCATATTTAAATGCAATAAAACATAAAATTTAAGTAACTAAAGGGTTTTTTCAGCTATTATAAACAGGATTCTTCACATGCACAAATGAAAAATAAACATTGCAAGTTAGGTTACTTACCTTACCAAAATAATTTTTTAATTTGCTAAAATATAGACTATCATATAACATAATACAACACAATTATTTATAGGGGCAAAATTTTGTGCAACAACATAAAAGAATTCAATTCCTCTAAAGTAATGGCTAAAAGTAAATATGAATATGTACGAACATTTGAAATGGAAGACAAATGTTTACAGAACTGTTGGATTGTTGTGCGGTTGGATGGCCGCTCATTCCATAGGTTAGTTTTTAATGTTTCTCTAATGAAAAAAGCTAGAAATATATCAAATAAAGTATATTTTATTTGTGGTAAATAATATTGAAAAAATTATGTATTCGTAATAATTAAAAAATAGTTTTACAGATTTATAAATTAACTCTTTGTTTATATAATCATTAGTAAAAAAAAAAAAAAATTGTTTTATTAATAAAGGATTTACTTGTGGTTTTATCCCCAGAGTAATAATCACATTAAAATTGTCAACATTTTTTTTTTTTTTTAATGAATTTGTTAATAAGATCATTATCAAAAACAAAACAAAGGTTATTTTAAATACAAATATTTTTCAATCTATTAAATATAATATCAAAAAATTATAAAATGTATGAAACTATCAGTTGAAACGTTAATATTTACAGAAAAATGGTAAAATAAAATTGTTTTTCTTTAATTATATTTATTTGACATAATTTGACACGGGCTTAACCATTAGTAAATTTTTGTGAAACATCTTGTATAAATTATTTTTTTATTATTAGGGACCGGATTTAAATGCACAAAAAATCTTACAAATATGCTCTAAGAATTAACCAAAAATATCTTTAAAAAATGCATTTTACCACAAAAATGACCTTTAAAATGAAAAAATGACACAATCTTTTTTATTTCGGGTATAATTTAACACACTAATACATTAAAATTACAAACACATGTAATACGATCAACATGTGCGAGGTATTACGAACTAGCTGATTATTTCTTATTTAACCGAATACTGGTGACGTTCTAAAGTCAATAATAAATTAAGATATGATAAAAATTGACTCGAAAAATAAAGATTGACAATGTGTATGGAAAAACCCGATAAATCTACTTAAATATCAAGAAAATAATTTATCTTTTGAATAGGCTAAATTTGTTTAGTATATCGAACAAATATGTATTAAAAACCAACAAAATGACCCAATAATACTAAAAATGAAAAAACATCGAAATATGCAAAAAAAAAATGCAAAATTAAATTTGTAATTTTTAAATCCTCGTTACATGAAACAAATTATGTTCTTAGAAAGCATTGTGTATGATTAACCAAAAAAATATGCACTTTGCATTGAAATCCGGGCCCTATTTATTACACTAAAATTTGTTTTTAAATTAATAGTAAATATTTAATTTTTTCTTGAATTCAATTATTATTTAATTATATGTTTTAACTTTAATACTTTGAAAATAAATAGATGAGCATTTTTTACTTATGTTAATAGGTTTACATCTTCACACAAATTTGAAAAACCAAATGATAAAAGAGCACTAGAATTAATGAATAGATCTGCTGTAGCTGTGATGGAAGAACTGCAAGATGTGTCATTAGCTTATGGGCAGAGCGATGAATATAGTTTTGTACTGCGAAAGGATACCAATATGTATAATAGACGGCAGTCAAAAATTATGTCAGCAATTAACAGTATATTTTCTGCTTCATATGTACACTATTGGAGTTCATATTTTAAAAATATTAAACTTTTGTACCCTCCTTCATTTGATGCACGAACTGTGCTATATCCAAGTGATCAAAATTTACGAGATTACTTAAGTTGGCGCCAAGCAGATACTCATATTAATAACTTGTATAACACTGCCTTTTGGGGTCTTGTCTTAATGAAAGGGCTATCTAATAATGAGGTACTATTATTAACATATATTAGAAACACTTTTTTTTTTTTATAAAAGACTAATAAAAGATATTTGTCTTAGGCTGAAAAAATATTATGTGGGACAGTATCATCAGAAAAAAATGAAATATTGTTTAAAGAATGTGGAACTAATTACAATAACGAGTTACCAATATACAGAAAAGGTACAGTGTTAGTAAGAAAACTTATTCGCATACCTTCATCTAAATCCAAGAAACATGTAGTATGTCCTTTACATGTAGATATTATTGGTGATGATTTTTGGAAAGAACATGATGAAATATTAAATTTAGAGAAAATAAAATTTAATAAAGACTTTAATCCAGAAGATAATTTTTACATTGTAAGAAACTCTTGAATAAAAATCATTTTAATATGTATGCGTTTTATTTATAACATCAAAATGTATATTATTTGAGACATTTTTTTGCGAGTAAATGAAAGTGATCATTTATATATTACGATTAAATTAGTAAAAACAATATATAAATTTTGTTTACACATCATTATTAATGTTAATGAGCTTCTCCCACTTTACCAGCAACACGTTTAAAATCACCCATATTCGTTGTAGATATAGGCATTCCAATAATACCCAAACTATCTATTCTTGTAACTTCTTCATCTGTTTGATTGTTTATGACGAATATCTGTAGATTATGAACATTCTGGAATTTCACATACTTCAAATTGACAATTTTACCATCCAATTCTTCAGGTTTCAATTCAAGTTCTTGGGTAGCTACATTACTAGTAGCAGTATCAAAGTCTAAGGTGTTTGGTTGGTTAATAAACAATTTCAACATTTTTGGACCACTATCTTTTGGAGCTTTAACCTAAAAAATATTTAAGAAATTTGGTATGTATTACAATAGATGATAAAATAAATCATGGGAAAAAGTTAAATACAAAAGATATACTATAAACATCAACCAATAATTGGATGTTACTTTATAATTCTCTGTATATTAATTTCAATGACATAGTTTATTAATATTTTATTATTCAGTGATTCAATAAAATTAAAAATATTTATATTTAATTAGATGTAACATTAGGCTTACAATATCACAAGTTTAATAAGATTTAGTGAATTATAATAGTAGTATTACGCATAAGTATTTATTTAAATTAAATTATTTTGAGAAACCCTAACACATAAATAAATATTTATAAATAATTTAACAAAAATCTTACTTATGAAAGAAATTTGTTTCCTTAGTTTAAAAATAATTTAAGCGTTTGAATCCTTAAGACCCCTTATTTTAAATTAGAATATAAATATACAATTTACTGATGAAAGATATAGATTTATGGTTTTCTCCATTGATCTATTATTAATTTCTATTACATACTTATCATTAGGCTTAGGGACTTAGAGCTCTAAGAAATACACAAATATGCTTCTAAAATCCTTAAAATATATATAATAATATGCATTTATATGAAAAAATGACCACATAATACACAAAATAAAACGTGTCCATCAGATGTAAATGTATCTTTAAACTCCGAAACAAAACTTTGTAGTCAACTACTCGTAGACTGTTGTACTTTTGGCATTACACAATACTACAAAATATTACAAAATATACGCGTACGACGTTTTACATATGATTCGACATTGTGTGGTTACAAGATGCAAAAACAACAACGGATAATAATCGACTAAACTGAACACTAAACAAATTTATTATTCTATATTGACTATTATCTATATCAACATCTGGTCGATATCCAGCAAGTTATACAGTCAATACGAGTTTATAGTATTATTTATACTTACACAAAAATTATAACGAGACATGGGAGGTAGATTGAAGATATATATTATATATATGATATATATATATATCTGTATTTAACAATAATTAAAAAAAGTTTATAAATGCTAGAAGTCCCTAAGCCTACTTAATACAAATCTTTAATATTATGTTTAACTTACTTTAATAGAATGAACTTTGACAGATTGTGTGAAAGTTAATGATAAGATAAGTTGTTGATCGCAATCTGATTCTATATAGCCACGACTCTCAATAAGTGCAGACAATGGATGGTCATCCGAATCATTGAGGGCTTCACATTGATTTTTCATAATCATTGAGTTCAGGTCCATCTGACCTGGTACTCCACAATCATCACCAGTAGCTGCACATGCTGCTTCATATAGTTGTTTAATTTTTGTTTCAACTGCTCCGATGTCAGCACCCTGAATCTTTGCCACTTTAGCTTTATTACGGTAGAATATGAAAGTTGGCATAGCTGACACACCTTGGCTGGCAGCAGTCTCTTGGCACTTGTCAACATCCACTTTGAGGAATACTGCACGATCGTACTTGTTAGATAGTTCGTCGTATAACGGCGCGATGCGTCTACACGGACCGCACCAGGTGGCTGAGAAGTCTACAACCAACAATTTCATGCAGTTCGCGTTCAACTCTTCTTGGAACTGGGGATCGTGCATTATTTCCTTGACGACCATTTTTACAGATAATCGTTCACACTTACAAATTACGATACACAATCAAGTAGCAACGAAATCTGAGGAAATTTAACTTGAACGTTGTAGGCAATGAGTTGGTAATTTATTCTTTATCTGTAGAAGACCAGTGAACATTGTACAACAGGATAATATAATTGTACGACGAGTATTAATTATATTTTGCAAGTCAACAAATGTTATCATAAATACAGGGTGATCGTACAGCAGATAATAAAATATGTTGTATAAAGTTACTGAACAAAAGTGCCACATGGCAGTTTTTACAAAAAATGATAAAGATTAATGTAAGAGCCGTACACAGATATAGATAAGATAACGTTATCTATATCTGAGGGGCCATACCATAGAGTAATACTCTATGGGCCGTACGAATGGATCTTCGCAGGAAAAAAAATTTTGTGTCCGTATATAATATTGCCTATATTTAGCCTCTTTTTTTGCAGCTATCAATATGTGATAACGTTGATAAAACGATAACATCATTTTCATTATAATTGCCGATTACAGATAAAATAAAATTATAAAATAATCAAGATTAATTGTTAGACACTGGATATACTATCCATAGGACTATCTGTTGGGTTTATACAGAATATTAAAAAAGTATAAAGCCAAAAGTAATTAAAAAAAGATAACATTTTTATTACTCTTATATTTCTCCATACCTCTAAGTTCAAAGTACCATATTTTAATCTTTTTTGAACGTGAAAGACAATGAATTAATTGTAAGATACAGCAATACTTAAATATGGCACCAAAATTAAATTAGTAAATTAAGGTTTACTATAGCTGATAGAGCAAAATTGGCAGATAGTTTATTTTATTTTATATAATAATATACTACTATCTATACTGGTTCCTATTCAAAGGGTATTAAATGATGTCCAAGATTATGTGGAAGGAACAACATTGAAATATTTATAGTATGAGTTTTATGGGCCAAATAGTTAAAATGTATTAATAATCCAATTTTGTATTTTAAATACTATGCAATATGATTTTGCAACAAATTTAGGAAAATATGATATTTTTATTTGTAAATGACTAAATCTGTGTTGATGGGAACCATGGTTTAAACATTAAACAGCTAGATACGCTTTTATAACAAAAATACAAAATATTAAACCTATATAATATTATTTGTATTATATTTTCGCTTGAAATATTCGCAATGAATTATGTATTTTTAAATTTATATTACGATATTGTGTTTTTTTCGAATTGTGTATTATTAAATTTATTTAACTATTAATGTAGTTAGCTATTTTAATTTAAATTTAACAATGTATAAAACCATTATAATGAAAATTATTTTATCATTTTATCAATGTTATCACATTTTGATAAGTGTATAAAAGGGGCTTAATGTTGGCAATATATATTATATACGGACACAAAAAAATGTTTCCTGCAATGATCCATTCGTGGCGCCGTTCGTAGAAAAATGCTGACGCGGCTTCAGAGACTTACCAAGGGGGGCATTTTTAAGTATTAATTAATATTAGTTGTTTCCCAAATTAGTTCTGAGACACAGAGTTTATGATAAACACCTCATATTAATGTCTTAATATGGTTTTTTAGACAAAATAAAATTATTAGGTAGGTATCTAATTAAATAATCGGAATTTTACAGTTCACAAGGACAAAAATGTAATAACAATTTTTAATTCTTGAAAAGCCTGGAGAGGGCCTTCGTCCCAATGTCCTCTCCCCATGGATCCGCTCCTGGAACAACAATGATAACCTAAGTATCTTATGGACCAATCTGTATATTAAAAACAATTTACTTTATAGTACATACAATGTAAAAGATCTCTTGTAATATAACGTAAATGTAGATTAGGACATCTTGAGACAACTAAATTTCCTGAGTTTTAACTAAGTTATGTAACACAATGTTAATTATGAAATGTTTAAATGATTTCCAAAAACATTAAAGAATTGAACATAAATTGTAAATTGTAATGATATGTAAATTTAATATTTCAGAAATTTTACAAATGTTTGAAAACAATAAGTTATAAATAAAAAATATTGATTAGTTATATTAAACAAAACTTTATTAATTTTTATGTAAACTTTTAAGTACACACAGATTGAAATAATTTTATATTCACACAGAATGTATTATAATTTATTAATTTTTATTACTGAATTGTAAATATAAATATTTATATTACTGATTCTTAAGAAGGGTAAGTGATTTAATAAATATTTAACACTTAATCACTAGCCAATTTGATTTTTATTTCAATTTTTATATTAGAACAATAGTTTATATATAAAAAATATATTTAATTATTTTACAGTATTTATATACAAAATAATAATTACAACAAAATAAACAAGTTCTATTGAAAAATACATTTTTTTTAAAAATTTTATAATATATAATATGTTGGTTTTTCTATATTCAAAAACTTTTGTTTTACTGAATATAATACTTAAATTTTTAGAACTCACTAAAAAAATTTTTACGTCGAAAGATGATGAAAAATTAAATTATGAAAATCATATGTAATGTAAAAATCTTTACAAAGATCAGTAATTTATATTGCCTAACCATTATTACGAAGTTCAGACTTCTTGAATGGTTCCATTTACAAAAGTAATTTCACTAAATGAGGCAATATGATTTTATAATAGATCTCGTAGTTTAATGTTTTTCAGTTAAATATCTAAATTATTATACATTAATTGTTTATTAATTGCATGTTACCTATAGATGGTTAAATTTGTAACATAAATTAACTTATTAAAAATATATGAATAAATAGAAAAATATATTAAATAAATATAAATTGATATACTAACATTGAAAGTTATTGAATATATAAAATATAAAATGCCTTTTAGCACTATCCATTACAAATTTTTAAAAAATATTTTATTACACAATAAAAAATGATTTATGCAATGTAACCTACTCTATCTGGCCTCATCAAAATCTTGATCTTTGTCATCTTGGTAAAATTCATTTGGTGCATCAACTCTTCGATCAAGTTCAATTTGTGATTGCCGTACATCTGGATCAATTTCGTCTAAAGCAATTGCATTAACTTCCTCAGTAGGAAGAGCATCGCCAGGGACATTTTGAATCTGTACACTAGGAGAGTGCTGTACCATTTTTAGATTATCATAAGTATGCTTAACAATAAGTTCCAAGTATTGTTTACTATTGGCATTTTCCTGGCGAGTTACAACTTCAGGGTGTAATAAAAAGTCAGGAGCAAAATAATCACGATATTCATGTTCAGGAATTGTGTTGCTAATGTCTTCATTGATCAAAAGAGATGTTTCATAAGTCCAACAACGAGCAACATTTCTTAAAGTATAACTAAATAAAATAATTAAATTAAACATCAAATAATATAAATATACAAATAATATTATATTTTAATATTTCATTTCAATAATTTTAACACAACAATTACATGTTTACATTTATTATAAATAATTTATCAGAAAAATTTAAAAAAAAGTTAAACTAGAATAAAAAAATATAGGAAAATAAGTTTAATATATTTTATTAACCTTAATACATCAAAAATTACTTACCCTCCACCACCAACTGTCAGAAGAGGTACATTGAGATCTTTTATGAATTTAACACATTCACCATGGCCTTTCGTACTGAGATTAAAACAACCCAAACGATCACCATTTAAAGAATCAGCACCACATTGAAGAACTATTGCTGTGGGTTGATAAAGATCCATTACATGTTGAATCACAGGTTTAAACACCTAAAAAAATGTATTTATACAGACATATTATAAATTTAAACCCTAAAACCATATAATTTACATTATCAAAATAGAAGTATCCATATTCTGGGAATAAATACGGTTTTGAATAAATAATTTAAAACCATTCGTAATCACTGATCAAGATTAACTGGAATAAATATTTTTAAGTATGTACTTTATTAAAAAAGAAAAAAAAACCAGAAACTGAACTTGATATTTGAAAAAAGGTAAATTGATACAATAAAATAGTAAACTACTTTTCAATAAGATAGCTGATTATTTTAAATAAGATTATCAATATTTGTACACAACAAATTGCTTAACATTATTTAACAAATTATAAAAATTCAACAGAAATCACCGATAATTATCTAATTTATTGTAAATTTTTATATTCTAAAATCTCATGAGTTTAAATATATTTAGTACCAAAATAAAGCGATAAAAAAAATTGCAATATCCTTTATTGAATCTCATTTGTTATCAATTCTAATGTTCATAAATATTAAAAATAAAAGAATAATTGTTTCAAAATGTTTTTTTTTTTTTTTTTGATACTAATTATTAAAAATTGAATATTTTTCAAGTTTCTGGTACATTATTATAGTTGTACATACCTGTGAATAACTTAAATCATCAATGCCTTCTTTTAATGGCACATTTACAGAATAATATCGCCCAACATCCGCTCCGATTTCATACATGTCACCAGTGCCAGGGAAAAACCAATTACCATATTTATGAAAAGATACAGTCATAACTCTATCTGTTAGGTAAAAAGCTTCTTGGACACCATCACCGTGATGTACGTCAATGTCAATGTACAAGACTCGAGGATGATACTTCAACAGTTCTAAAATGGCTATCACAATATCATTCACATAACAGAAACCGGAAGCTTCAAACTTCTTGGCATGATGGAGCCCCCCAGACCAATTGATGGCAATGTCGCAACAGTTCTTGTTAAGCTTCATCGCACCATCCAACGATGCACCCGTGTACATGGAACAGAAATCATATAGGCCCTCAAACACGGGACAGTCCTCGCCTACGTTGAAGTGGTTCAAATACTTGCTGTATGTAGTGAGATTTTGAGGCGTCACACGCTGCAGGAACTCGATATACTCGTCGTGGTGAAACCTACACATGTCGTGCGCGCTGGCTCTGTAAGGACGGTAGATTTTCATTTTGTTGTAAAGCCCGTAGTTCAGCACCAAGCTGTGTATGACCGACAGACGGTGTGGCTTCATCGGATGCGCGGGTCCGTAGTGGAAGTTACCCACGTCTGGGTTGTAGAAGTAAAACACTCGCTTGTTGGACATTGCTACTGTTGCTTGTTGTGGCCGTAGTCACCACTGAGTTTAGAACTTTCGGGACGCGTTTGTCACGTTCTGATGTAAGCGGACTGGATCAATTTTGAGCACATTGCGCTCGAATGGGAAAACAGCAAAACATTACCCCGACCCTAATATTCAATACCCATCACCCACAACAGATCCGTGATATACGGTAAACAACAACAAAAATAAAAATAACAGACGATATTGTATTTCACAACGGGATCGCGTCGACGGAATAATAAATCCTGAACGTAGTAACGATCGTTATACCGATACGCATGTACAAAAATCGTTTGAATACGGCATTAGGTATAGCAATTGATTCCCAAAATGGTACCGTTATTAGACGTTATCAAAATGTCTAAAGCACAGATAAAGATATTAGATATTTTAGTCCGCGATTAAAATATTTATATTTGTGCTGGCACTATTTTTATCAGTTATCGATTTATCGTCAACTCTGTCGTTACTTATCATTGTTCAAAGGATAAATTCTACTGGTAAGAATAAATTCCACTGCTTTTTTCTGTATCTAAAACTTTAACGGTTTACTCATTTTTTTCAGTATTCATAATTTAGAGACGCATCTATCTTTTTTTTTTTTTTTTTTTTTATTTAAGAGGCGCATAAAATATTTGCCTCAGCGATTATAATAACAATACAATATGACTTAAAATAATGTTAAATTTCACAATTAATATATAAAAACATAACAAGATAAGAGAAATAAACACAATTATTAAGATGAAAATAAAAATATCGAAGATAGTTAATTATAATATAGATAAGCATTACAATAGAAAGTTTCTTATTTTAATATTTAGAGATGTGGTTGTTAGCTATTCGGCTAACAGGTAAACATAAAATACAATTATAAAAATTGCAGTTAATTACAATTATAATAATAACTTAGGAATAATTTTGTCGCATGAAATCGATAATTAGGTAATTAGATAAGAATACGAAATGAAATGGTACATAATTTGATGTACTTACAATGATATATGGAATTACAATTGACCTTTATTTAATAATGACGTAAGGAGTGACAGGAGGGGTTTTATAATCGCAGTGAATTCTGTAAAGAAAAAGTTAAATAAAGTTTCTATATTAGGAGAGTGTGGAAGTGGGAGTGTTTATAATTGGCGGAAGTAGCTTCGGCATATGATGGTTTATCAGTATTGGAATTTAAGGTGGATTTAGGAGAGTTAATATGAGATTTGGGAGAAGAAATGAAGTGTTCACGATGAGGTGGTCTATTTTTAAGTTTTTTATAAACAGTACAGCCTTTGTAATTTGCTGGGTGACTACCTTGGCATAAAGCACATCTGGCCGGAGATCCTGGTGACATAGTGCATACGTCAGATCTATGTTCTTCGCCACATCTGATGCATCGTGGAACGTGGTTGCAGTAACCTTGAGTGTGCCCGTAAGCTAGACAACGGTGGCATTGAGATGGGCCTTTACGTTAATGGGGTTTTTCGACAACAATTTTTGTGTTTAGAAGATAATCGATTTTGTATAAATCTATATTGTTAGTGGCCCTTTTGAGGTCAACGAAAAAGAGAGGTAGAGGTGATTTATCGGAAGAGCGCTTAATGTTATAAACGTGGGTAACCTGGTGTCCCAATTCCGAAAGAGCGGGAATTATATCTTCAGTAGTGGTAAAGGGGTGGAGATTACGAATCACCACACGTAATGGGCGCTTATCATACGACTGGTATGAATGAAAACTGATATTGGTCTCAACTAGATATTTAATGAGTAGTCTGTAATGCTCATAGAAATGAGTATGGATGATCAGGTAAAGAGTGGTTTTACAGATAAACTCAATTGTATTGATAATTTTCATCAAGTTTGAGGTGAAACTGGAAAAATTATCCACGCCTTTAATATAAACTACAGGTGGTTTTGGTGGAATTTTTTGATCATGAGATTGAGTCTTGTTTGGCTATGTGTTTTTGTTTGAGTCGTTTAGTGTGGTAAGAACTGAGTACCGGTTAGAAGTTATAAATATTTTTGATCCCTTATCCACTGGCTTGGGTGAAAGCGAAGAAGACGATAAATTTTTTTTGCTTGTGCCACGACTATTAGTCGATTGGGCCGCCATATTACGTAAACGTAAAGACAGAATAAAATAATATAATATTAGCGTATGAAAAACAGATAACGGAGCGAACGTAATGACCATGCGTTCATGGTTAACGTTATCGCCGGACTATGCATCTATCTTATACAAATTATAAATAACAGCTATTACTCACAAAAAATTAGCCACAAAACCGTTTTATTTATTTTTTTGTTCTATTTTGTTATACATCATCTAACTATAATTTTTAGTATACAGACGCAATACCTATCTGCTAAGTTTTTTATCAGCTTTTTTTTAAGCTTAAAGTTGTTTTCAATCCATTAGTATACTTATAATAAATCATTAAGTTCAAAACTAATTGAGTTTTTAATGAATAAAAATGAAATTTATAATAAGCCGATCTAATTTAATGTCTTTATCAATTAATAAATAATTTATAAATTGTATAAATTTAACTAATTAATATTTATTGACTTTGTGACAGTCTTGAGAGATTAACATTTGTTAAATTTAGCTCAGCTATTACCTATAAAACATTTGGAACATTTCTAGTTTACGGGACACCCAAAAATTTGGCAATTTTTTTGGGGTACTGATTCATATTTTGGGTGAAAAAAATGTTGGTGAAATTAGAATCTGGTGCAAGAATTTAGTTTTGAAGTTATAATTAATTAAAGTTTATAACTTTACACTAAAACTCTTAAATACTAATTTTTCTTTATAAAGAATCTCCAAAAACATTGCGTAATGGTAGCAACATCGTTTATTTATCCACGTAGCCGAGTTCGATCCCCCCGTATAGGTATAATAAAATTTTGAATTTTTTTTTTTTTATGATAATTTTGTATCTAATTTGATCTCTTACAGCAATGAAAATTGTTTGCATTTTTTTTTTCGAAAAATTGGAACTTTAATTTTAAAAATTTTAAGACTTCGCTCGTTACGCCTGCAGCCGGCTCCACTCATAAACTCGAGTGCCACTGCGTAGCACTATTTTGGGGGGATGGGGCTTCGCCCCAAGAGGAATTATAGTCTAAACCTAACCTAGTTTTTGTTTAAACCTTGACATTGTTGTAAATGGAATTATGTTCTGCATGTGAACCTAAAACTTCGTTACGCGAGTGAAACCCTAAATCGTCATTAAAATTGTTTGTACTTTTTTTGTATTTTTTCTTGCGCATCGAATATCTATTGCTGTGAAACAGACTATAGGTACTGATATAACCTCATTATAAAATAAATATTATACCGATTACAAAAAAAAGTGCAAAAAAAATCCAATAAATATTTATTTCCCTACTACGGTATTGAACTCTCACTTTAATAATGGTCCCGCATTACCAAATGCACCACGACATCACTGAAGTAAATATTAGAAAAAATAGATTATTTAATCAAAACTATCAAACTTCAATAGGCTGTTACTTTCAAAATAATCGTTTGCTTTATCGTTTTCAGTGTTAAAAAATACATAAGTTGACATAAGAAAAAATCCAAAATTTTAGATGTCCCATAAAGTAGAAATATAACAAACATTTGTTTTTTTTTTTTTTTTTTTTTTTTTATTCATGGTATACCTTCAACTACTAAGGTTATTAGCTTATAACAAAAAGGCTGAGTATTACATATATAAATATACAAGAGTTACTTAAATTAGATAGTACATATTAATTTGTTTAAGAAAAGATAATATTTTATTGGTGTTTTCATTGGTAGGATTGAGGGCTTCAAAGATGTTGTCGGGCATTTTCAGTCGTTTTCTTGCTTCTGTGTGATTGCGACATTGAACAAGGAGGTGCTTGACCGTGAGAAGTTCTCCGCAGGTTAGGCACATTGCAGGTTCTTCTTTGCGCATAAAATGTCCATGGGACAACTTTGAGTGACCGATATGTAGTCTGTTGATAACTACTTCGTCTTTGCGATTATATGTATGGGGTTTATGCCAGTATACTGTAGTATTTTTAATTTCTCTTAATTTATTATTAGGTGTGCGTCGCCATTCGGATTCCCATTCATTGGTACAAAAGGTGCTGACATTCCTATGGATGTCAATGAGTGAGGAGTATGTGCGTTTTTTGGTTAGAGGGTTGTTGACTGTTTCACGAGCTACTTTGTCGGCTTTTTCATTGCCATCTATTCTACAATGGCCTAGTGTCCAAATGAACCGTATGGTCTTGTTGGATTTTTCAATGATATTGCTTATTTTAATTGCTAAGATGCTTGAATGCAAATTATACTTCAGATTGTTGAGAGCGCTGAGCGAATCAGTACAAATGTTAATGGTCGGATCGGATAATTTAATGGCTTGGTGAACTCCTTCCAGGAGTGCAAAGTATTCCGCCGTATAAATACTGGTATGGTCTGGTAGTTTGTACGATGTTGATTGATTGCCGTTTTTGATAGCGATCGCAACACCTGAGTTGGTTTTGGAGGCGTCTGTATAGATTTTTGGGTTAGACGAACAAGAATCCATTATTTCATTGAATAAGTTTTTAAATATAACATTTGACGTTTCTTTTTTACTATAATCTGCTAGATTGGTGTCCACAAGAAAGGATGGTACTCTCCAAGGAGGCCTCACACTGCATTCACGTTTGATAATTAAATTCGGATCAATGTTAGTGAGCGACATTTCATTCAACAACCTTAATCCCAGTGGTTTTTTTAGATTGGAATTGGAGCAAAATATATTTGCAAAACGATTTTGAATTAAAAATGGTGATGTTGAGTTGTCTGGAGAAGATAAGATGCGAGCAATATACTTTAAAACTAATTTAATTCTACGAATGCGAAGGGGTGGTTCTCCAGAAATGGATAAAATGCTTGGAATGGAGCTGCTTCGAACATTTATTTAAAGGAGCACACAACACAAAAAAAAAATTCTTTACATTTTTTTTTAAAATGTTAAATTATTGTAGATATGGCTATGATTTGGTGAAAATCCGATGGACAAAATACATAGAATTAGATTAAATGATGGCGGTCGGCGGATTCGTTGCTCGATTTCCGCTCGGCATGACACGCCGTTTAACAAAAATGTCTCTTAAGATTATTAATAATTGAAAAACTAAACGTCATATTGAAATTTTGATACTTGCATCGTTTTAAACACATAAGACCACACATTTATACACAAATTAAATTTCAAAAATAAAATGTTTAAGTTGGTAAATTATTGTGGAAGTGAGGAACTTTTTCACGCATAAGGTAATTATGATGAGTAGGACTCTGACGTCATGTGTCTTTTTTCAATTACTCATTACTTATTAAATGATGTGAGCAGAAACGTAAAACCTATACCATTATTTTCAAAATTGAACATTTTCTCAAATAAAAAAAACATATTTTTTGTGTTGTATGCTCCTTTAAAATCTCACAGTCAAAATTAATTTCAATATGCATTTTACATAGATTTCACTATCAACGTATAAATTTGATCTAAAGTGATTCAAATTTCATAAATTATTCCAACTTTTAACAAGTAAAAATATTATTTTAAAAAATATACTCGTATTTAAATTAATTTTTACGCAAACGTGTAGTAATAAATATTTTTTAATAAATAACTGAGTTTTAGTGTTATTTATTTTTCGATCTAGGACAATTGGACGTAGCCGTTTGGACGTGGGGACAAATGGATGTAAAAAAAATATATATAAATCAGTAAATGAAATAATTAAGTTATTTATATTTATTATAATATGTAAATTTTAATATCAAAAATATTCATTCAAAAAAACTTCACCATTAAGATTTTAATGACATCTTACGTGTACACTTGAACACTTGAATGCAATTTGTACACGACTAAAGGTCCCCACACACTGCCGCAGTGGCAGTGGCGTTGCGGTGGCGTTAAATTTGAACACACGTATTGTAATTGGAGTCCGCACACTGCTGCGGTAATACGGCCGCGGTAAAATATCACCACTACGATATTTTAAAAACCACAGCATGCTCGATTTCACCGCCACCGCTCAGCGGTATTTTCAATTGACTTATCAAATATACGCCAATAGTACTTATACTATCTAATATATATGGTGTATATTAGTCTAGACTTCGATTATTTTCTAGAAACTATTCAAGTTAAAGTTTAATATACTATTTAACTTAATTAAAAATAATAAATAAATAATTAAAGATAAATCGTCAATTTATTAATGACATAGGAATTAATTAATTATTATTGTATGTAATATCATTGATTATAAATATTTATAATCAATGGTAATATATAAATATATTATGTATAAACATATAAACAGTTTAAACTGGATAAAAATCGACACCGCCACCGCCGCAATTTGTTCAGGTCTGCGATTTTAATATCGCCACCGCGGCAGTGTGTGGGACCTTAACACGGTTATAGATGTATATTGTGTCTCGTGTATTACCGTGTTTCAATAAAGTGTGATAATTATTACAAGTTGTAAAAACCAATAATTTATATACACGGTGTTTCAAAAGTCTTCATCCAATTTCAAAAAATTATATATATATTAAAAATGAAGATATAAGGGTGAAATAAAGTAAAATATTTTTTTAAAATAGTCAAGTTTTATTTACTTTTGTTATAAATGTTCAATATGACCTCCACCGGCCGCCCAACACACATCTATACGATAATCAAATTCTTCCCAAACGTTGCTGATCATGTCTGGTGTCACGGCATTAACAGCATCTTTGATTCTGATTTTAAGCTCTTCCAAGTTTGTAGATAATGGTGGTACATACACTTTATCTTTTATGTAACCCCATAAAAAAAAAATCACACACTGTGAGGTCAGGGGAACGTGGTGGCCAGGGATGAATCGCCTAATCGTCGTTTCCTTTTCACTCAATCCAGCGCTTAGGAAGTTCACCGTTCAAATACCGGCGAACTTCTAAGTTCCAGTGCGGCGGTGCTCCATCTTGTTGAAAAACAAACCCATCACTATCCGTTTGTAACTGTGGAAAGAACCATGTTTACAACATGTTTAGATATGTGTTACCCGTTACTATGTTTTCTTCAAAAAAAAATGGACCGTAAACTTTTTTCTTGGAAATTGACTAGAAAACATTGATTTTTGGTGAATCTCTTTGATGCGCCCAAATCCTGACATTATGGCGGTTGACTTAGATGAAATGTGGCTTCGTCCGAAAAAACAATGCATGAGACAAATTACTCATTTTCTTTTTGTTTTTCGGATATGAAATTACAAAAATCAATCCTTTTTTGTTTGTCATCTGGGCTTGTAACAGTTGTAATCGGTATGCCTTCAATGTAAAATAACGTCATAGAATACGCCAAACGGTTGAACATGGGAGATCTAGCTCTAGGTCTGCACGACGTGTAGACTTCTGTGAACTTCGAACGAAACTTTGTCGAACACGCTCGATGTTTTCGTCAGAGGTACGTGGTCGACCTAAACGTTTCTGTGCACATAGACAACCACTTTTTTGGAAAGTTTGGTGCCATCATCGAATGCTTTGAGCAGTAGGAGCTTCAGTTCCATAAGTTTTTCGAAAATCACGTTTAACGGTTTTTGCCGACTCGCACTTATTGAAACGTAGAACGCAAAACGCTTTCTGTTGCGGAGTCGTCATAACGAAACAAACTAACGATTCCTAGTTCACTAACATTACGGTGTCAAATTTATCAACTAGATAACTTAAAATAAACTTAGTTATCTAATCTTTCCACTAATACATTGGTCATTAACCTACAATTAACCGTTGCCGAACTATATCAGTTCGTAATCGGATGAAGTCTTTTGAAACACCGTGTACATTGATATAAAAGGTACCTATTGCCAAAACGATAAAATTCGATAAGGTTTGATATTATGATACGATATTATTAGTTATATTATGAATATAAAATATCAATAGTTTTATAACTTATGAATATATATATTTATTTATTTTTTTGACGTCCATTTGTCCCCACGTCCAAACGGCCATGTTCAAACGGCTACGTCCATTTGTCCCTATTTTTTTATTTTTATTTAGATACACCAAATATTTGTGATTTTAAAGTCTAATAAGCAAATACTAGCAAACCATTTAAACTGCTCAATACATAGTGAACCGTCAAACAACTTTAATTTAAAATATGATTAACATGTGTAAAATCATATTATGCTTGTTATGTTTTATTGTATGTATACTAACATGTTTATCATCTAATGTACCAATCGTAAAAATTGACTCTGGTGAAATTTCTGGTGGATATGAATATACTTGGAATGGTAGAAAGTTATACTCTTTTTTGGGCATACCTTATGCAAGTCCTCCAGTGGAAAAATATCGTTTCAAGGTATTTAGCTCTTTAATTTTAGTACAAATTAATTTGAAATAATTTGAATTTTTATCAAAGGAACCTCAACCTCTTAAACCCTGGTCAGGCGTTTGGAACGCCACTCTTCCTGGAAGTCCTTGTATAGGAACTGACTATAGTTCCATAAATGAGAATATGATTGGTCAGGAAGATTGTTTATACCTCAATATTTATACACCAAAGGTAAAATATTTAAATTTATTATTTTATATTAACAAGTTGTCAACAATTTAATAATAAATAAATAAATAAATTAATTAATTAAATTTGTAAATTACAAATTAAAAATATAGTATCTGAGTTTTTTCGTTTCTTACGGGTTTTATTGATTGATAAATAAATATCAAAAATAAAATAAGAGTTTTTCTTAGAACTAATTATAAGTGTACACAATTAAAAACAACGATAAATCATTATAATTAATAAATAATTCTGATAGAATTTTGGTGTAAAATACTATATGAATAACTGAAGTACTTCTTTCATAATTGTAGTTAATATTCGTAAACATTTATATTATCATTAAATTATCATGGCCTATTTTAAAAATAAAAATGTTGTATAAATAAATGAATAAATCTACTCTAAATTTTAAACAAAATGTAATATCTTAGGGCCTTTATCTCTATATTTTTGTTTTAAATTTTCATATCATATAATAGAAAAGTGTTTGCTTAATTATAAGAAATATGAATGCGATCGCATTATAAAATCTAGTTTCGAGAAATTCTTAGTTTTATGAATTTATATTTCACATGCTCAGAAAAACAAATAACATTTTATAACTATTTAAACGAAATGTTTTATTGTAATAATGGTTCGTACTCATTACGGGAAAAGTGTTGACAGAATAAATTAGTAAAATAATCATTGTAAAACTAAATGAGTATCATTAATATTTTATTCAAGTTACCAGACTATACAAAGACTTCTGATTTAATGAATGTAGTAGTGTTCATACATGGTGGAGCATTTATTAGTGGCCAAGGCAGTATCTATGGTCCGCAATATCTTTTAGACAGTAACAATTTTGTGTTCGTAACAATAAATTACCGTTTGGGTGTTTTGGGATTTGCGTCTACTGGCGATCATGTTATACCCGGAAATAACGGATTGAAAGACCAAGTTTCAGCATTAAAATGGATACAACGAAACATCAAAGTTTTCGGTGGTGATCCTGATAGTGTCACCATTACCGGCATGTCAGCTGGTGCAAGCTCCGTTCATTATCATTTGATTTCACCCATGTCACGTGGTAAGAATTATGATTATTGTATAACTTTCTGACGTTATGCGTCCTGTCCCACCATTAATGATTTTATACTATTATCTTATTATTATTGCATACCAAAGACTGGTTTGAATTAACCTTTACCGGTTTTCAAAAAATAATATAACTGTTCTGGTTTTAAAGACACTAATTTCAAACAATTTGAGTATCGGTTCCTGTTTTTAATAAAATATAATTTTATTTCTTACCTAGTAATATACCACAGAAGAACCAGAAAGGAAACTATAAAATATTTACATTGGTTCTTATGGCCGCCCAAAAAAAAGGCCCGACATTTTGAAATTTGCACAGGTAATACTAGTAAATACTAATAGGAAATTCCCATTATTCTATGAGATTTGGCCATACTGTTAATGAAACATGTTACTGATAATATTGATATTCTGTGAAATAAAACCTATTTTAAAGTTAAATAAGCACGATTTTTTGATTATTTTTAATTTTTTTCACACCACGAATTGCACGAACAAATTTACTTACAAAAAAAGTATGTACCATGTAAATATTACATAATATGATCAGAGTATATATTTTAATGAAATTGTTTAATGAATATTTAAAACTCTCAACAATAAAGTAAATCTTTACAAAATATACATGTTTATTTCATTTAATTTAATAATTCGAATACTAATTTTAAAATAACAATAAATAATACATCAAACTATTTACACAAAGTAATAATCATCACAAATATATATACAATAAATTACTTAATCGAGAATAGTAATACGTTTAATAGTAATTTATAATAATTGTTCTATAACTTACTTTCAAATAAATTTGGTACTGCATGAGGATAAAGCCTATTCTTTTGAAAGTTGCTAAACATATTATCCTCAAAATGAAGTGAACACAACTTATATATTTTTGCAAAATCACTAGTATCTGTGGTTGGTGAAAAAATCGGATTACATTTTTCAATCCACAGAGCACATCTTAAAAATCAAAAAAAAATAAATTATTATAAAAGTGATATTTAGAGCAAATATTTCTTACACTATAGGATCTTTAGGAAAATTGAAAAAACGATTTCTGATTTCCCACAGCATTCTTGTTATATACACATAATAGCAATCGAAAAGTGCACACTTAATACCACCAGCGGAACTTGTCATTTTGAAAATAACAATTTAAACTTTAAACAGTTGTGAAAAATGCAAAAAAAAACTGAGAAAAATTAGTAATAAACAGAAAACGTATGAGCAGAAAAAAAATGACAGTCTGGGGGACTTTAGATGTCAGTTTTATAATTACATTTTTATTAGGTTATAAAATTGTCTTCGTTCATGGATTAAATGAGATTCATTTCATGAAATTCTGGGGATAGAGCACAGGGCTAACAACTCTGCTTTGTAAAGACACATCCCTGATGTGTTAGAAATAATCGGTTTGCTAATAGAAAAAGTACGAATACCTCCAAAATTTTTATACTAGTATGACCAAATCTCATAGAATAATGCACATTTTCTTTTAGTTTGGTTACCTGTGCAAATTTCAAAATGTCGACAGTTTCCATTATGGTTGTTCTGTGAGTATATAATACGGAGCTATTGAATTGGCTCCCTAATTCAGGTAATTGTCATTAGTACGTATTTAATTGGCTCCCAAGATTTATGTATTGAGTCGGCTCTCTACACGTTTATTTTATAAATCTATTGGTTATCAAAATTGTTCGAAAAAAAAATTCAACTATACATTAAAAATATAAAAGTTGAAAAAGTACGCAACTGTAATATTTTTAGCGACACAGTGCCGATTAGTCTTGAAATTATCTAGTTGTTAATCCGATTACACATTAAACGGTCACAGCCTTAGACGTATTAATACAACCTATACTAAATAATATTAAAACCGTGCAGGTCAGTGAATATTTTTTTATGTATGCATTTTTATTTTTACTAAATATTTTGATGGCCTGTTTGTATTTTAAATTATTTTAATGTATAGTTGAAGTTATTTTAATTAAAGTTACGTACTTTTTGAACTTTTATGTTATGAGAACCACTTGTTGAAAATGATATTGAAAGCCAATTCAATATTGCCTGTCTTAGGAGCCAATTCAATGGTTATTCTAAAATATACCCGTTAATGTGTATTATAATAATTTATGATGTAATAGTAAAACAAAAACTGTTTTACAATATACTGATATCAATCAACGTAAACCCCTATGACACGTACAAAACACAGTAGTGCTATTGTAATATGGAAAATTACAGCCACCAAGATATAATTTTCGGTTATCGGAACGTTTCGCTTATGCATCGTTTGCCTTAATAATATACTAGCGGGTAGTATAGATGTACATTCAGTATAAAACTTGAGAGTGCTAAAATTATCCATCCCAAGGTGATCCGTGGGGAGCAAAGCCCTCCACAAACCCTCTACAACTGTAGTTCCTAACCTTTTTCATCCTATGCCCTCTAGTAAATTATAAAAAATGTCATCTCCCCCCCTAGGTGAATTTTTGTCGTGTGAATCAAACTTTGTACCTATCAATATTAAATATAAAATTATCATTTTCATTTTTTTTAAATGAAATCATATTATTATTTCAATTTACTCATGGCCGTATTCATAGTCAGTTCTTTAGAATAAGTATTGTTCAAGCAATACTTATGACTTAAATCAAATTCACAAACGATATTGATACTTAATAAAAGAAAAAGTACTAATTAAATACTCCATTTTTAAAAGTTTGATACCAACTATGCTTAAGAAGTACTTTTAATGATTACCTATCAAATAGTAATATAATTTCTATTTATTTTATTTCAATGCGTTAATTGGAAACACTTATTAAAATATACAAATTAAACAATAATATGGATGAATTTTTTAATTTAATTGACTTTTACGACCGAGTTGATATGAATGAACGTTTTCCTAAAAAATATGTGAGAGGTATACAAACTACCATTGATTATTAGAATGACAATGAATTCTTAAACAGATTCAGGTTTGTAGCATAATATTTTATAAAAATAAAACCAATATTTAATCAATTTAATGCATTTATAAATATTAAACCATTCACCATTGCTATGCACAATAATACTACGAATATATACATTTGAAATTTGGAATTTGTTATTTGACTACTTACCAACCTTATATTTTCTACTTAGATAATTATTAAATTAAGTTACCTATTTTAATTGTTTTTCTAAAGATTTTAAAAAATAATTAATAGGTACTATTACTACTATGATTATTTGTTATTTTTTTAATACAGGATTCAGACTGAAGGTACAATTTTAATATAAGAACTATTTGTGTTGTTATTATTAATACTTATTTTATATGCAATAGGTTTTAAATATATTTACTAAATAAATATTTAATTCAATTTGGTAGCTGTATTTTTATTTATTCATTCGAATGAGCAACAGGAACATGAGCTTTAGGTAATGAACCAATGGCGTACCGAGGAATTTTTTTTTAGGGGAGTCCAACATTTTTTATTTTATCTGTTCTCTAATTATAATTATAGTTTAATTCAATACCAACAAATTACTGTTGATAACTATAGTAATAGTCACAATAGTTATACACACATCACACATATTCTGCACAAAGGTTTACTATAGTAGGTAGTTTCTATAATTTGAAATCAATTTTTATTTGGTAGTAAAATGTTATAAAAAAATACATTATTTAATTAAAAATAATTAATAGCAGTATAAATAAATAAAAATAAATAAAAAGCAGTATAAATTAAACATGGTTTATACATTATAGGTATATTATATAATCTATAAACTTTGTATATTGAAGATAATGGAAAATTAAAATACACTATTTAGTTTCGCCCCCTTCCTCAAAAAAAAAAAAAGCCTCAACTCAAAGACGTTCTTGTTGTTAATAAGTTTTTGATAACTAATAAATATCTAACACTTAACAGATAAATTATCATCACTTGAAGTGTTAAATGTAAAATTAGACCTGATGGACAATTGAAATTTAATTTGGATTGTCTTCAGTCAAGTGATGATAATTTATCTGGTAAGTGTTAGATATTTATTAGTTATTTAAAAAATATTAATAAATTAAGCATCAATCAATTAAAACCTATTTAATATAATATATTATGGTAGATTTATACCACTTTACCAGTTTAATACGTGCTGTAACAATACAGTGTCATTCCTAAATTTGTTACTACACATTTGTAGTCTACTACTGTTCAATGTATGTGCTAAATATACAAAAATAGGCTCATACAATGTTTTTATAATTATTTTGATACATTAAAATGAAAATAATCATTCTTAAAAATAAAAATATAAAAATAAAATAAATCATGTTAGATGTTGGATGATAGGCCCTACCATTTAACTTGTTAATATAAAAGGCATTAAACATTGTACTACCTACTGAAGTTTTGGAAAATCTAGTGAATTCATTAATGTATGTATTCGTAGTATTATTATGCATAGCAATGGTGAATGGTTATTTTTCAATAATAAATTAATAATTTTTCCTAAAAACTAGTATATACATTATAAAATTTCAAAACCTTTGTTGAGACGCCGTTAACAAATTGCCGCCCCTAAAATTTTGCCGCCCGGTGCAGCTACCTCTTTGCTCCCTCCCCCTTAACCCGGAACTGATTGTAAATTATTATTTTGACACATTCAATATATATATATATATATATATATTTTATTATTTAAACGTGGAGGTACTTAGGTTTAGGAATTTTTCTTCCATAATAATTTGTTTGCAACTGATCCCCCCCCCCCCATAAAAAAGTTATGTATACGCCACTGGGTAATACCTCTCTTGTTCACCCCTTGAAATAAATACTGATTATTATGTATAGTTGTGTTTATTGTTTATGGTATATAATTTAATTATGTTATTATGTTGGTTGTTTAAAGGGTTATTTAATCGAGCAATACTTCAAAGTGGAAGTGCTTTTTGTAACTGGGCTTACACTGAAAATGTTGTTCAAAAGACTAAATTTGTTGCCAATATATTGGGATGCCAAACAAATAATTCGATGGATATTGTTAGATGCCTTCTTTCTAGACCTGGAAAATCTATAGCCGAATCTGTTTCACATTTCACGGTAAATATTTTAATTAAGTAATAAAAGAAAACAATAATTGGTAAATTGTTAATACTCGTAAATTAATATATAAATATATTTAATGTTTTATTTTTGTTTAAATCTACCATTATTTAATACTGTTTAGCAATGGAAAGGCAATCCTTTTACACCGTTTGGTCCAACTCTTGAATTCGAGGGAAAAGAAAAATTCTTACCCGACATCCCGGAGAAACTTGTTCCATATGACATACCAGTGCTCGTAAGCACTACACAAGATGAAGGACTTATTTTTATTGCTTTGAAGGAATTTATAGATGAACTAAATAGTAATTGGGATGAATGTATACCACACCTATTGGATTATAATTATACAATTTCAAATGAATATCTAAAAACTAAAGTTGCACAAGATATAAAAAAGTTCTATTTTGGCGATCAAATGGTATCCACGAAAACCATGAGTAACATTATAAAAGTATGTTTGCATTTACTTACAAAGAAGTATTACATATATAAAAGAGCGGGCAGGTGCAAGAGCGGATGTGATGTATAGAAAAATAGAATTATATTTTTTTTAGGGTAGAAATTTGGTTGGCTGATCATTTAAATTTATGGCAGGAGCGTCATTTCATATAATTTCATTAAATGCAAAACCAATATTGAAAATCAAAAGTAATATAAGGACTGTCCGGTTGTTACCCACTGTTGTTAGCGGGGCACAATTTCAATGAAAAACTGGGGGTACTGAAGCCCTTCTATCTTTTTCATGTTCCTTAATGATTATAGTCACCTGCAACCCGTATAATTTAACAGTTACTAATATTTTTGGTAAATATTTAAATATTTCCAAATTTAAATTGTTCACTTTGATTTTATATTTTTAGTACACCTATAACGAATTATCTGTTTGTAAACACAAATGTTTCATCACATGATCACTTTTAGATTTTGCCTGATACGAAGGATATTATGGTTTCATATTGATGTTTGTATTTTATTTTTTTAACACTTTTTCGGATAGAAATACTAGTCCAAAAGTTTTTTCTGGGAATTTTTTATATTTTAAATTGGAATGTGGTGATACTTTAGATAGATCATTTTCTTAAATCTTAATAGTTTTTCCAGGCGTGAGCAAAAAACTGTCCTGAAACGGTTAAAATATGCTGTAAATAAAACTTCCATTTTTCAGATTTTAGTTATTTAGTCATAATTCCTAAAGTAATGTGGCTAGAAACTTGAAACTTTTACCCTATAGCTAAGATATTTTTTTCGTATTTGATACAATTTTTAAAAAGCGCTTTTAAATTTAAATATACAACTTTAAAAATACCTAATTTTTTGAAAGTCATTATGTAATAAAATTTTTATTTTTGGATATTAAGTGAAAATTTAATAATTCTATATGAGAATTCTATATGCAATATAGAAATGAATAGACTTTCAAGAATACTTGTTACGATAGAACTGATTTTTATTAATACTTCTAATCAAATTAACATAGACAAGGTAAAAATAACGATAAAATATATAATCAGAGCTTTTATACTGAATGGCTGGATTCGTCTGAATTTGGTGCCGATCCTGAGCCCTTTTATATGCTTATGGTGTACTCTTTGTTTTACTACATGTCTTAGCTATTCACATTGCTTTTCCTCATATCACGTGTAAGATATTTTATAAGTTTCTGCGTATTAGTGGATATACTCATTTTTCATATTAATTTAACTATTACATTTTATTACATTTACAACATTATCAACGTCTATTTCTATTTTTTTTGGAATTGTCTTTATTATAACAAGTAATTTACAAGTATATGTTTTTGTAAGATTATGTTTGTGCGTGTAAATTGTGTTTTTCTCGGTAATTTTTATATTTAAATAAACAAAATATAAGGTACAAGTTTGATTTTATATGACAAATTGTTATTTTAGTAATATTTGCTTATTACATTACTTTTGAACATGTACATTATATTTTCCTCGACAATTTATGTATAGAAGAGTACAAGTTACACGGTTGTTTTTATTTGATATAATACATTTTAGTAATATGTGGCAATATTAGTAACATTTGGTATTACACCAGTTTCAGTTCTCTGTGATCAAAATTGACCGAGTTATTCATTCTATGAAATAATGTACATTTACACAAAAAGTGTGTTGATAACAATTCATGAGATGCATTTTCACATCCTTGCATCTCAAAAATGATCCTCTGATTTTCGGGATTTTATTTATACCTGCATGCCTAACTTAATCTTTTTTAGTGTAAAATACAAATAATTATTTCATGTTCTTATTTCTTCAGATGATTTCAGATAGATTGTTTGGATATGCTATAAGTAATGCTGCACAACATATAGCTTCAAAAAATTCCGCTTCCGTTTATTTTCATGAATTTGGATATAGCGGTAACTATTCTATTTTAGCTGATATAAATCCCAATTTTGATTCTCGAGGTTCAGGTAAAAAATATTTTATTCATAAATTGTTTGTATATTTGTATTAAACAACCCCGAACAGATATTAATTTCAAGTATAATTATGATTAGGAGTATGTCATGGCGATGAAACCATGTATGTAATAAGTATGGCCGGTAAAAATGTTCATCGCAATGAAAAAGATACAAATATGATGAAAACTATGGTTACTATTTGGGCATCCTTTATTAAAAATGGGTAACATTAAATTTATCGTTAAACTTACTTATTTTCAAACTTTTCATTGCAAATAAATTGTAAAGTAAAAATTCTAATTCTAAAATATATGATTGTTATTTTATACTGTTTAGAAAACCTTATATAGGGGACAAGGTAAATTGGTTGCCTGTTTCAAAAAACTTCAGAGATCCTTTAAGATACATTAAGATAACTCAAAATCAAACTTTTGAAGTTAAAGAACAACAAAACCACGGAAATTTATTATTTTGGAACAGTTTACCATTAAACGAATTTGATTTAATTAATATGAAAGAAGATAGAAGACATATTGAGTTATAAAAAACCGTGTAATCTAGCATAATATTTCTTTTTATTAAAAAATAAATAACTAGGAAACGGATTTTAATTTAGTACAATATTAAAAATATTTAAATATATATTTTTTTATTATTTCTTAAATATTTATTTATTATATTGAAATATTTAATTGAAAATAAGGTAGAAAATACTTTCGTTTATAAATAATACATAATACAAATTAATTATAAGGGCTAAATTACCTCTCCACATCAACGGAAGAGATAGGTGCATATTTCATACACGTTAATTATTATGGATTATATTCTATTTTTAAATTGTTTTTTGGAAATTTGTCTAATAATATATCCTTTATCGACATTTCAGCGTTAAATCCTGGAATTTTTCCCAATATGTCTTGTAATTTTAAATAAGTTAAAAATCCAATTTCTCCAGGAACACGTTCCAATTGCTTTATGACATTATCAATTATTTCTTATCTTTCGGTTAATAGTATCAAATAAGTAAAATAAAATAGTAAAAATAATCTTTAATTATTAATAAATATCCAAATGGAATATCTAAATATTTTGTGCTATGTAATTAAATTGTATGTAAAGATTTGAAAATAAATATCAGTATATTTTGTAAAAACTACATAATTAATTTAGATATTTCTGTTTATTTTATATTTTATACAAAAAAAAAAAAGTTGTTTAAGTGTAATAAATACATTAAGTGTATATATATTATAATAAGTTATTTATTTATTTTTCCACAGGAGTGGCAAATATTTTGAATATTAAGGTAGGCAGTGGCGGATCTACGAGGGTGGATATGGGGGATGGATCCCCCCTTGGGTCAAGAGTTAAAAACATTTTTTTTGCAACCAATTTAATTTTTGCATGCACAATTTAAATAAAAATGTGAGCATGTGTGCTCACGTTGTGTGATTTTCATATATTAAAATAAAAAAAATTATAGAAAATCATAGATTTTCATATATTAAATTAAATTTTTAAATTCTATTTAAATAAATATTTTCTGATCATAGTAAACAATTTTCCAAGATTTCTGACATTTTCTAGGGAGAGAATGTCCCGCCCTTGCCCCCCATATGGGCGCCTTTGGGTCTGAACAGTCTTGCCGTTTGGGGTTCCGCCGTGTCCGATTTTTTCGGTCGCCGATAAAACTCATAGTGTGATCCGGCACTCATCGAAAATCGATTAAAATTAATTCTAATAATAGAAACAATAATTATAAGAGTTTACGATAATGTTCTTATTTTTAACAGTGAAAAATATAATAACAACCGTAACTTTCGATCTTTGCAGAGTCGGTTTGGC
The DNA here is from genome assembly GCF_003268045.1 of Sipha flava. Lineage (NCBI taxonomy): Eukaryota > Metazoa > Arthropoda > Insecta > Hemiptera > Aphididae > Sipha > Sipha flava. The sequence goes on along the minus strand of NW_020272849.1, from coordinate 1,401,512 downwards.
CCATCCGAATACCTGGAAATTGCAGGGAGCTCTAAGATTTATTTTTAAAATAAGGGTCCAACCAGTAGCTGATCCAAAGTTTGAGAACTGTAGGTCAGGCTATTTCAAGAGGCCACTTATTAGAACTGAAAGTGGTTTATAAATGTATTCCTTGAAACAAAAAAACAATATGATCATATTATATTTGTTTATCAAGTTTATTCATAATTATCATTGTTAACTTTTATTTTATGGAATCCCTCTTAGGATCAAGTTTAGAGATATTTTATTTTAGTATACAATTAAACCAGTAATATTGGGGGGGGGAGGTCGAAACTGGGGCATTTGTCAGTTTAGTCTTAACTTCAACTTATATTCGACACATTTAAAAAATATAAATCTTCAAAAGGTCAATTTTTTTAACAAATATTAATTGTGGGCCAGCTGTCCTCTTAACCCCTTCTTAATCCCGCCCTGAACTTAAAGCAATCATGCTAACATGAAAAATCATAGTAATTATTTTCTTTAATTAAATTAAAATTATGTTATTATCTTAAATATTGTTGACGTGATTTAATAGAACAAGGTACCAAGTTGAGCACCGTCGATCTATATGATATAGCTAAAAAAAAAAAAAAAAATTGCCGGGACTATAAAATTATTAATAATACAAATTATTTCACTTTTTCTGGCTCTTTTGTTAACGACCTTGTAAATGCAATATTTTTTCTACCTGTTATTTATATTGAATATAGCTCAATACGAGTACTAACTATTGCACGTTAACATCCAACTGTCATTGGATTTTGTGCCACGTGATGCATGTCAACATTTTGTTATTTAAACTAATTATGCACACAATACAATAATCAGCCGCCCCACTCATCTGAACGTTCATAATACCTCATTTAAAGTTTTTTTCTCCTTCAATAAAACCACGTGAATAAAATACCTAAACGTTTTAGTAATGAAGTGTGTCATGTACTCCAATAAATATAATTGATTTAAAATAATTCGCAGTAACAATACATTAATCGCAGCGTAAAATCAAAGTGAGACCGGTTAATGAGTAGTATTGCATTATAGTTTAAAATAAAAGTACCTACTTGAATCAGTTTGACTTAGCTTAGGTAAGATAATAAAGTGTATAATCAACGAAGGCCGTCGAACGCTTTTCCTATAGACGTGAGTATGTATCGCAGTCGTTTAAGTGCAAACGGATACAATACATCTTTCGCGTACAGTGAACGTCGTGCGTCGATCCATGCGATTATATTTCTGTTTGTTAAAAAAGATTTCTATTGTACCATGAGATTGCTTTTCTTGTGTGTGGCCTTCGTCGTAACGCATTTAGCCTCGTGTGTAACGGCGGACCTGGATCTGGTATTGCTCCATACCAATGACATGCACAGCCGTTTTGACGAGACCGATATTTACTGCAACGAGTGTCGAGAAGATGACGCAGTTAAGGGTCAATGTTATGGTGGGTTCGCAAGGGTTGCACAAGTCGTAAAGGACGAGAAGAAAAAGGCAGAAGAAAAAAATCTGCCATCCCTATTCATGGTGGCCGGAGATACTTTTCAAGGCACTCCATACTTCTCGTTTTTCAAATGGCAGCCCGTAGTGGACTTCATAAAACAATTGCAACCAGATGTCATGGTAAATTAATTTGACTTGTCCATGAATAATTACATTATTTTCAAAATAAAATGACAACGAACTAAATGTTCTTTTGGTGTAACGGATAGATTTTTCTAATCCTTAGGGTTATTAATATCAAATTATTATGGAGACATTAAGGTGAATACATAATGTAACAATGCCGTGTGTATTAAAATCAAAGTTCCACATAAGAATAAAATATACAATATTAAACAGATATTACGTTCGTCAATTTATCAGAGATATCATAACTATACAAGTCCTAATATGCTGTTTCTTTTATGTTATTATCTATCTGAATATAGCTTTTAATATACTGCTGTGCAATATTATATACATTGAATTTGAAATTAAACACCTTCCATCCGGATTCTTAATAAAAGATAATAAATATAATATGACAATTACAATTATTTTTGATTAAAATAATACAACTTATAATCTGGATTATAATGGATTAGTAGTAATCCGGGTTAAATTTATTTTAATGATTATTCAATTTCCGATATAAATTGATTTGGATTCGGTACACAAAAATGGCGCCTACGACTGAAAGAATCTTCAGTTTCCTTTCTCTTACACTAGGATTTTCATAACAAGAAAAACAAAAGAAAAATGTAAGAAACTTAATAACTTTTAAAAAATTAGAGATAACAATAATGATTGGGTAATGAAGCATATTTGAATAAAATATTTGGCTATCAAGTATTAAAAACCGTTTTAAGGCTTTTTTTTTATCCTATTATCATTAAGATTATCAATATTATACTTAAAATCTATTTCATATTTACAAATAGTAATTGTAATAATTCTATAACTAATTATCTAAGGAAATTATTGATATCTACTAAAAGGTATGGGAATAATTTGGTAATTCAATGATTCTTTGATTTTTAGTGAAATGTAAAAAAAATCTTAAATTCATACCATCCCGATGATTTGTTTTAATTTGATAATATGTATATTTTTAATATTAATTTGCTTGCCTTCCAATGTAATACATTGATTTTATACTAGTACCTAATCTAGAATATTAATGTATTACATAAAATATAATTGCAAAACAAACAAAAGCAGATAAAATATTCTATTAGAGGTATATAAATAAAAAAAATAAATAAAAACCAAAGCTAATATTAAGAAATCCATTAAGTTTATTTTTTCTAAAAACAAATAAAAGTATTTAATATGAAAAAAGGTTATGGTAAAGCATACATGATAAAAATGAACCTAGATATTTATAAATTGTTTTCGATATATATATAATGTTGATTTGATTTAGATTAACTAAATATTAAATAAAACATTTATTAAATTACAGACTTTGGGAAATCATGAATTCGACGACGGTATTGATAGTCTTGTTTCGTATCTAAACGGAATTCAAGATATACCAACAGTAGTTTCAAATTTAAATATGACATTAGAACCAGATTTGGATAAATTCATAACGAGGTCATTTGTATTTGAGAAAAATAATACAAAAGTGGGAATCGTTGGATACTTGACAACGGATACTCCGGTGAATAATGGTTCATTTACGAGCTAGTTTTAATTATTTTATTACTTTTAAGTATATATTTTGTATTCTATTCATCTTTATAATCTTATTGAATTACTAATATAATTAATCAAAAAAATATTAGTAAATTATAAGGCATGAAGTAAGTATATTGACTTATTGTACAGTCTATACATAAATAAATTAAAATTTGAAGCAAAAGTAAATTAATTCACAATGGCCTATGTTGCTGAGGGTTATTCAAAAAAAAAAAAAAAAAAATAATTCAATTCAAAAATAAAATAATATGTACAGCTTACAAGGTTAATTAATTTGGTACACAATGCTAAGACCATTAATATTGGAAAACTTTAAGTAGTTGAATAGAAGTTATATATTTATAGAGATGCTTCTCATATTATGAACACTATATACTATGAATAATGTCAAAAATAACATAATGTCAAAAAAGCAAAATCTAAATAATATTGTTTCCAAATTACATTGTGTATAAAGTATCATACAATAAAACCACAATTGTATTATATTATAAATATTTCTATAGGTTTATAAAAATGCCAACGAATCATGGATTACTTATTTTTGTGTCACGACTCATTATTACTAATCGAAAAGTCCCTAGAAATTTCACACGGAAATCACGATGCATATTTCAAAAAAGTCATTAGAAATGCCTTATATATTATTTTAACACCATATAAAATTGTTCATAGCATTCGACATATTTTAGATACGATTAAATTTGATTTTTAGGATAATATATCCTATGATCACAACTTATAAATTATAATACAATGTATAAAACATGGTAAGCTAGGTAAAATATTAGATACTTATTTTTAAATTGTAATCAAACTTGTTTTTTCAAAGCATATATCCAGCACCGGGGCTGTTGAATTTTTAGATGAAGTTAAATCATTGAAGATCGAAACAAAGAAATTACGTGAAAGTGGCGTTAACATTATTATTGGTTTGGGTCATAGTGGTATCGAAATAGATAAAATAATTGCTAAGGAAGTGGAGGATATTGATCTAATTGTAGGTGGACATTCACATACTTTCTTGTACTCTGGTAAGTGTAATTAATAATATAATTAACTGATTTATATGACATTTTTATATTTACATATCGTCGGTTAAAAGGCTATTTTGTGTAAGCGACACATTTCATAATTTTCAGGAGGACCCAAAAATAATTTTTTCTTAATTTTTATTTTCAAAATGGTGTATCTTTTTTAGTTTTATAAATAGTCCTTCGATTTTTTTTTCACATATACCTATTTTATTAATATTAAAGATAAATTCAATTTCATAGGAATATATTAATTTTTTGATTCTTTTGTAAGTATCTGAATTATATTCTCGGTGTTTACCACATTTTAATTACCTAGCTTACTTGTACTTTGGTCGCTTATGTAATTTATTAAAAAAAAATGCTTCAAACGCCTTAAAAAAATGTATTAAGTGAAACAGACCCTCGTCATTATGAGTAATAAGTAAAAAGTTTTTCTTAATAAATTTGAATAAAATGAAATATTATTACAGGATTTATTACAAATTATTTTCCTTTTTTTTTTTATTAATAATATTGTTTTTACTAAAATAAAATATTAAAACAACATTGAATACAATAAAAAAATTATTTTTTATTATAATAACAATTATAATTAAAATGACAACACTTAAATATTATTACCTCATGTGGTCAACGTTTTCTTAATCAAATTTGATAATTATTTTATTATCATCATCAATATTACAAATTATAATTGTTATCATGAATTATTTGGAGATTTAAATCATAATTAATCAGCTCTTAAATTTTCAGTTGTCACAATCATTAAAATTACATTAAATTAACATGAAAATTTTTATCACTTACTTCATTTTTTTTCTTATTTATTAGATACCACTCATTTATTTACATAAAAAATATGCTGTATATGACGAATTAAATTGTTATAGACGACAATATAGCGTACATTATTAAAAAAAAGTTGGCCCCCCTAAAACAAAATAATTACGTCCTTACTGCTCACTCAGTTAATAAGAATGTCACCTACATCAAATATTGTCGTTTACACTACACTTTTTTCGTACCTGTCGTTTACAGCCAAAATGTAGATCATTGATAACTCATACAATTATGATACATTACAATGAAAAATATCTATAGATCCAGCAGTGCGTTGTCTAGATACCAAGTGTTGCTTACAGCAAATAGACTTTTAATCGATGATATGATTTGTAATGATTTTATTTAATTAACTTATGGTTAAAATTGGATAAATTTACTATAGTTCTACACCTATCATCTAGCATTATTGTGATTGGAAAAACTAAGAATTTTATGAGGGATATTAAAGTACAATGATAACTATCCTCCCCCCCCAATAAATCTGATCCTGTACTTATGGTATACATATATATATTTTAGTAAATTATAACGTTAAGTATATTATATTAATTTAAACAATTAAATAAAATAATAATTTTCTAAATGGTCGAGCTTAAAAGCTGAATTTATTGAATTTTAGATTTCAACTTATAAAATTCTTCCTCTCCCTCTTTATATCTTAACAATAATCAGAACCCGTCTAGGGGTTTTTAAACCAACAATGTAACGTAGTATCAAAGTTAAAATCAAAATTTTTAATTTTAATTGTTCAAATAAATTAATTTTTTCATCAAATTGATATATTTAGGCAAACCACCAAGCATTGAAAAACCATATGGAACATATCCGCTATATGTGACCAATGTCAAAAATAAGACCGTGCCAATATTACAAGTATACGCAAATACCAAGTACATAGGCAAAGTTGATATACACTTTAACTCAAATGGTGATTTAGTTAGTATCAATGGTTCACCAATATTATTGAATAATGAAATAAAACAAGGTAAATAAACACACATTAATTTTAAATAGCATACTCCAACTTAAAAAAAAATGTATGATAATATAGATCCATCTATGTTGACTGTCATTGATAAATGGAAACCGTCGGTTACTAAAATTACAAACGTTACTGTTGGACGTACAACTGTTGAGTTGTTAAATAATTGTCATCTTATGGAATGCAATATAGGAAACCTCATAGCTGATTCATTTGTATACTATGTAAGTATATTTAAATGTGAAAATTATTTTATTCATAACATTATATTTTTAAGAACGTGTTGAAAAAAAAAAATTACGACGAGTATTGGACTGATGCACCAATAGGGGTCATTCAATCCGGAAGTATTCGAACTACACTAAATGAAACTGATCATGACGGTAACATTATTTCAAATAATAAAAGATGAAAACGCTATATTAAAGTATTCTGAATAACTACATTTGATTTGTTAAATTAGTTATGAATTGAAATTAATTAGATAGTACTTTAATAAAATGTTTAAGATTTTATACAAAGAACAAAATTTCAAACTTAAAAAAACAATTATATTATAGAGTTAAGGTTTGATTTACCTTATGAAAAATAAACATATTTCCCGGTATACAAGAGGCTATTTTTTCAATTTTGAGTAGCAAGCTTGGTATTTCAGTATCTATCCTAGCTTACCATCCTGGCTTGACATAGACTAGAATAATTTTTACGGTGTTAAAAAAAATGCCAGTATTGCATTGAGTTTTGCTAACAATTCTAACGATTATTAGGGAATTAAGACCTTGTTACTTTTTAAATTCATGTCAACATTTGAAAATATGTTGCAATTAATTTTTAATATTATTAAAAACCATTTTTATGCTAAGTGTATTAAACTCAATACTAATTTTTTGAAGTGATGAATCACGCATACACTTGTTTTTGTAAGATGGGATGCTAGTATTCCACAGACATTCTTCATCGCGATACAATTGTACAAATTTTAAATTACTACCGATATTTAATTTCGACAGTTTTAACGTACAATAACTAACAACAGTATCAATTCACATCCCACATACAAGGTGGCGAAAATAAAAATAAACTTTCAAAATTAAGCTCTTGCCAATCATATATTAATATTGCCATTTATACAAAGATAATATTGTAAATTCAGTGGTGAGAAATGTTTCTTGGTTAGCTTGATAGTGGCTCATATATATATTGATACAACCTTGCTATTATAAAAATAAAGCCAGATCTCTTTACTTGAAGCTAAAATTATTAGTTTTCTAGCTTATATTTCCTAATTATCCTAGTTTAAAAAATAATCTTGGATATCCTGGGTTGATACAACATTTAAGTGGCATTAGTGTTTTTTCACCTAAAGGCTTGGTGGGTTGCCATTATCAACATTTTGTATAATATAAATTAAATTATATGTTCAATTCTTTACGCAATAAAAAAAATAATTCATTATAATTCTATTTAGAATTCAAGTTTTGTAGTTTAAATTTAATTACTAAGCTACAAATAATAATTGGTTTTAGATTAATAATATGCTATACTTTATTGTTATCTAGGATATATTACTTTGGGACAGTTAATCAATGTCTCTCCGTTTGCCAATAAACTGGTCAAAGTTACAATTTCTGGCGCTAGTCTTTTAGAAGCATTTGAACACAGTGTTTTCAATTACGTATTGCATAATGGTGGACGTAATTTTTTACAAGTATCTGGTAAGAAGAAAGAATAAAACATTTTATTTAAATCTTTTTTAATCTGATACAAAAAAAATCATATTTTTTTTAGAAAATATGTAGGACATTTTTTTAAGGAATGTTTTTAAAATTTTGCAATAGAATTTTTTTGAAAAACATTTCGATTTATTATTAATCTGATACTATTGATTTAAAACAAATAGAGATTAATAAGATAAGATAAATTAGTTAGACGTTGACTTTGTTTGTTAATATATTTATGAAGAAGTTTACCAACATTTTACATTGTCTTTTCGCTTAGATTATTTGAATTTCAATTACATGACATATAATTTAAATTAATTGTATTGTACATTATTATTATTATTATTACTCTATATTGTATAAGTTATAAGTTATAAACAATTTTCTATTTATGTTTTACGAAAACTAAATTTTTATATTGATTATAAATTTGCAGGAATATTTATATTATATTTATTAATTGTTAATTATAATAATATTTGTGAGTTTAAATTAAGGTTTATATATTATTTAAAAGTATAATTGAAGTATCTAATTGTTTTAATTTTTCAATATTTAATGCTTAAACTAAAATAAATATTTTCCAGGTGTTTTGGTTGAATTTGATTTGAGTCAAAAACCAGGTCATCGAGTCTCTTCATTATATCTTCGATGCGGTGATTGTAGCGTTCCTAAATTTGATCCCGTGATATTGACTGCCAATTATACTTTAGTGATATCTGATTATTTGACCGATGGTGGGGATAATTTTAATGCCTTTAAGAAAACAGTAAAGAAAAACGAAATACTAAGTAAGTAAAAATATAATCATAAAGAATAATTATATATTATCACTTAAATTTTTTGACTTTAAAACTAAAATTTTTTGAAACTTTAACAAGGTAATTAGGTAATTTATTTTAATTCAGTCATTAAAATAGTAAACTAGTATATTTGAAATGTATAGGCGTTGAGGATTATAATGCAACTGCAATGTATATGGAGTCTATTAGTCCAATAACAATCGGAATAGAAAACAGAATTATCATAAAAACATCAAATTCGAAAGCATCCAATACGACCACAAAAAATTATCAATTATTTTTATTTGTTATGTCTGTAATAATATATTATAATTTATAAATTTAAAAAATGTAATCATTATATTTTCATTAATTTAAAAAATATTTTTTGTTTACATCTTTGTAATATATCATTTTAAAATTTCAAAAAGACTGCATCTGCTATCATTATAAATAAAATTTATATTTTTTAACCTGTTGAAGACTCATAATAATTGTATATAATAAATGTTTTATATAATTTAATTTAATAAAAATATTTTACCAATTATATTAATATACTATGTATTAGTAAATTATTTATTAAAATAATGAAATTTAAATAGTTTATTAAAAAGTATAAATTTTTTATGATCTGGAATATTATCTATAGCAAAAACATCCTGTAAACTAGTGGTCTATACATTTCCTGTGGTTAAAAAAATCGTAATACGCTTGTTTTACTATGGACGAAGCAAATATTTATTTATCAGTTGGATATACTGATTTTCAGTATTGTGCAATAGCAGTGGTGGTGTCAAGTATTTTTTAACCATGTTATGCATTTATTAAGTTCATGGATAGAAGACAAATCAGTTTGAAAGAACATTTTTTATTTAAGAGCAATTGGTTTAATAATAGTTAAAACTTACTTTGAAGATATCAAAATATTATTAAAGTTAATATTTATAGTAAGCTTAAATGAAACAGAAGGTGTAGATAAGAATGGTCAATTGACAAAATGTGAAATGGCTCAAACCTGCCTAAAACATCGGATAGCGACGCATACTACCGATGTTGAAGACATTAATGAAAAAATAAAAAATAAAGAAGACCATAATGATATGATATACACACATTTTCACGAGAAAATTACTAATACAACAATATTTCAACAAATATTAGATATTTACAAGTGTTGTATCACAAATAGTAATCAACAAAGTAATTATGGTGATCATGATAATTTACAATTTAGTCCAGGAATCGCGAAAAAATTATTATACTTTAGTAAACTTCTTTCATGTTGGTCTGCTGTGATGGTCCTAATATTCAATTTTGGAAATCCATCATAGTCAAGTGCGACGTCTGAAAGCTTATTTAATGAGTTCGTCATTATCCACATAAACTCAATAATTGGTTCGATAAATCTAATTGGCACAAAAATGTATCTTGAAAAAAAAAAGAATATAAGAAAGTTAAAATAAATACTAACGATTTAATTACATCAAAAATATTTAAAGAAACCGAGAGCATTCATGAATATGAGAACAATGATGGTTCCTAAATTGAGTATGAAAATTGGATGGGCTTAAGACTAGACAAGTATGAACAAAATAATAAAAAATGTAATTACTTGGATATAGATACGAACATTTTACATTATAATGATAACTCTTAAATAAAAAGTCCAGTTATAGGATTATTAAAAAATAGAAATTTGTCTAATTTAAAGTCAATTATCATAGAAAATTGTTATTTCCTTACAAATACTTGTACTTTTGATAGCGTAACACAAGTAATGATAACTGCATTTGCCGATAATATTTACTATGCCGATTTCATAAATAAAAATAAAATTTATGTGCTTTTTGAAATAATATCAAACATGTTAAGAGATGGCATTAAAATACAAACATATCGAAAAAGATCTATATTATGTAAAAATATTATTTTACCATATCAATCCACTTATTAATCCGCCAAGAGGCTTTATAAAAATTAACTGTGCATACACAATTCAATTTATAACTGAAAAGTTATTTACAAATTTTCCATCTATAAGAGAGACTATTCTATGCTCCGATTGCAGCTTCATATTAAATAGAAATAGACCAATTATAATTGCCAATTTACCAAACGAAACATTTGAATTTCTTTTAGATAGTTTAGATGCTATTATTTCAAATCGTGTAAGTACAAATATATGTGAGTCTTGTTCCAAAGGAAAATTGGTGAAAAATTATGAATTAGGAGAACACATTTTCATCGAACCAGTGATAAACACAGGTAATATTAAAACTGACAATACCAATTTGGATTTACTAGTTGTATTAAATAATATTCCAAAAAGGATCAATATACAGAGCAAAATTTTAATATCAGAGGAATAATTTAGTTTATACCACCAGTAACAAAAAATATATATTCAATTGGACATTTCATTGCATATACTTATAGACATTAGGGCCGTTTTTAGGAATTTGACACCAGGGACAACAAAAAAAAAAAACGCCTCATTATACCAAATATAAATTTAATGTAATTTAAAAACAATAAGTATATTGTATATACATATATTTTTATTATGTAAGTATATTATATTTGTGTATATCAACAATACATTTAACTTTTTTTTCTGGATTGTGGCTCGGTAAAAAATTAGCACCCTCTCATATTTAGCCGCCTGACAAAACAGTACCTTAGAGCTCCACACTAAATACGGCCCTGGACGACATATAGATAGTTGGAAAAAAAATTATGACTTAGGAAATTTAATATGGAGTGAACGGCAAAAGACTCGAGCGAATAATGGTCAAATATTAATTTATACAGTTTTAAGGTAAAACAATTCTTAAATTAATAAAATATCAAAATGTGAATAAGTGTAATTGGTTTTTAAATCGCTAATTAAACCTTTTTGTTATTATAAGTAAGCTTTTTATTCATTGTATATACACAGATATCATTATTGTTTGTTACTTATTAGTTTTTATTATAATACAGAATTTAATACAATGTTTTATTTATGAAAGAATATTTTAAAATTTAAACAGCAGTTAGATGTTAAGTTTAGATTGAGTTTAGATAACTCGTCAGTAGATACAATACAAATTTTAAGAGTTGAGAGCAGTTGTCCGAAAAATGATAAGAACCAGAATCGAAAACGGAGGCATAAAATGTGTTGCCAACATAAAATTTCTAAAAATTATATTATAAAATTATTTTTTTGTTTAAGCAATTATACTGTTTAATTTGATTGATAATAATTATATTTTTTGATAATAATAACATAATTAGTTACATATAAAATAAAAATAGGTATCAATTATATGAAATAATTATAAATTTTTGAATACTTATTTTTCACTACATACTTAAAACTAAAACATGTAATATTTTATACTATTTACATACTAGTACATAGAAAATTAAAAAAAATATGAAAAACATATATATTTTACAAAAGATTTACATACAATTAAATATAAAGCTAGATATTTATAAACATACATGATATATTACATAGATTTATAACATGGATATATTTTTTAGATGGATATTAAGAAGAATTTCAAGAACAGAAAAGCATTACCCTTCTCTAATTACATTGGTTACTAAAATAATACAAGTTAAAGTTTTAACTCGAAAACATATCCATGATTTAATGTTATATCTACATAATTATATGTTACCATAGTTGTTTAAAATTTGATCTATTTTTATTGAAAATATACAAACAAAAAAGTAAAAAAAGAATAAAAAGTTTTGTTGAAAATATACAAACAAAATAATGAAAAAAATTAACATTTTTGTTTATTTATGAATTTATTTTCAACTAATGATAATTATAATAAAAATATAACAGTAATATAATAAAAAATGGTATATAAATAAATTAGAATAAATGATTAGTAATAATAAATTTCGATACTTGATTATAATAAATACACATTTACATAAAATATAATAAATATTTAATTATTTAGATATATTTCCATCAAAGGGAAGAGGGCACAAATTACGCACGCTCGTGTTATGCAACCATTTAACAATTTAACCTCAGCTGAACGAATGATGTTGTCGGAACCTCGTTGAACCTTCGTCACACGACCCAGCTTCCAATTTAAGGGAGGAATGTTTTCGTCTTTAACCAATACTACAGTACCCACATCTAACTTAGATCCCTTCTCACCTGCCCACCTTTTTCTCTCCTGCAGTTGATTTAAATATTCACGACTCCATTTTTTCCAAATTATTTGACAATAATGACTTAACCTACGCCATCGCGTCAATCTGTTGGTTTTAACGTCAGATATGTCAGGTTCGGGAATTGCTAGCAGAGAGTCACCTATTAGGAAATGACCGGGTGTTGAGTTTTAATACTCCTGAGTCATTAGGATCAGTAGAGAGAGGTGTAATAGGACGGGAATTTAAACATGCTTCGGCGCGCGTGAGAATGGTATTAAATTCTTCATATGTTAAATGAGTGTCACCTAACGTCTTGCGTACTATATTCTTCATAGATTTCACAGCGGCTTCCCATAATCCACCAAAATGCGGGGAGCGCGCGGGTATAAATTTCCACTGCACACCATTGTTCGTCAAGAACTCATCTAACTTTGATTTATGTTTTTCGACTTGAAATATATCGTACCATTCTTTTAATTTATTATTTGCCCCGGCAAAGTTGGTAGCATTATCGGAATATATCACACTACTTTTACCTCGTCTGTCAAAAAAACGGTTTAGCGCTGCAATGAAGGATTGTGTAGATAAATCACTAACCAATTCTAAATGAGTCGCCTTGGTTGTAAAACATACAAAAATGCTTACATATCCTTTGCTTAAAAGAGCATTGCGACGTAAACTAGATTTAATCAAAAATGGACCAGCAAAATCAATTCCACATTTTAGGAACGCTCGAGACGGTTCTACGCGATCTGCGGGTAGTTGTCCCATAATTGGTTGTACGACAATCGGTTTATACTTAAAACATTTCACATATTTATGTACTGTACTTCGTGCTATGTTTCTACCATTTAACGGCCAATATTGTAATCGAATCGTAGATAAAGTCGCTTGTGGGCCCCCGTGCATGCATCTTTCGTGCTCGTGTTCAAATAATAAACGTGTAAAATGATCATCTGCGGGTAAGACAATTGGGTGTCGTTGATAAATGTCTATCGAAGCGGCGTTCTTCAAACGACCTCCAACCTTTATCAAACCGTCGTTATCTATAAATGGACACAGACGAAACAATTTACTAGACGAGCTTACGTTTTTAAATTTTATTAAATCTTTTATTTCATGATGGAATGATCTTTTTTGAACACATCGTATTATAACAATACGCGCGTATTTAATTTCTTCCAAGCTAAGCATTCCTGTTAACCTTGAATTTGTGTTTAATGCATTGTACCGAAAACGTAAACAGTAAGCGGTTACGTGAATTAATTTGTTTATAGACGAATAATGATTAATTAAGGAAAAAGAATCATTTATAGTGTTTGTACATACATTAGATATCGTTATCTCTCGGGCTTCGGGTATTATTAATTTTGTTGAATTCGAAGACGTCTTTTGTACAGGATACTCTATTTCATTTTTAATTAACCATTTAGGACCAAACCACCATAATGATAATGAACTTAATTTCGACGGACAACAACCACGCGAAATAATATCAGCGGGATTTTCTTTGGTGTCGACGTGTGACCAATCCGCAATAGAAGTTCGTTCCTGAATTTCCCCAACCCGATGGGCTACAAAGATTTTCCATTTGGTAAAGGGGGAAGTAATCTATGATAAAACAATATTCGAATCAGACCAAAAATAACTTTTACTAATTTTCAAGTTTAATTTTGGGACTATTTTACTCGATAATCTTGACAATAAAAGCGCCGCGCATAGTTCTAATCGAGGTAAAGATATGATCTTTAATGGTGCCACCTTGGATTTTGCACATATTAATTTTGAAGTGTGCACACCATCTGCATTTGTACATCGTAAATATAAACAACAACCATACGCATTGATGCTCGCATCTGCGAATCCGTGAATTTGGATATTTACGATATCGTTTTTACACGTAATTTGTCGAGGTATAATTAAGTTATTTAATACACACAAAGAGTTTCTATAGTTAATCCATTGTTCTTGAATTTCGCTCGGAAGCGGTTCGTCCCACTGTATTTTTAATCGCCACAACTGCTGTAACATCAACTTGGCACGTATAATAGCGGGACCTACTAGTCCTAATGGATCAAATAAGCATGCGATTACCGATAAGATTTCGCGTTTCGTAATTCGGCCTATGATTGTAAAATTATTTTGTTGCACTTTAAATTGTAACGTATCAGTGGTTGAGTTCCAAATCAATCCAAGAACCTTTGTTATCGAATTATCATCGCTAATGAGGACCGTGTCGTTACTATCTTGTTTTATTGACATAACATCTTTAATTAACTTGTCATTATTCGAATTCCACTTTCGCAATTCTAAACCAGCGGATTGCATTGTCTTAATTAGACCATCTCGTAATTGAACAGCTGATTCATAAGAATTAGTACCGCCTAAGAAATCATCCATATAGAAGTCGCGCTTTATAGCCGCTGCTATTATAGGGTCGACATTTTGCGAATCGGCTAGTTTATGTAAGCATCCAGTAGCCAAAAAAGACGCGGGAACGGTTCCGTAAGTAACCGTGTTAAGTTGAAAAATTTTAATATTTTCCTGTGGATTTGTGCGCCACAATATTCGTTGAAATATTCTATGAGCTTCTGTTACCCAAAACTGTCTGTACATTTTCGTAATATCTGCGGACAATACGAAATTATGTGTTCGGAAACGAGCGAGTATATATATCAAATCGTCTTGCAAAATCGGTCCTTTTAACAATGTATCGTTTAAACTAACACCGTTACTAGTCTTGCATGAAGCGTCAAAAACAACACGAAGTCGAGTCGACGTACTTGCTTCTTTGAAAACCGCATGATGTAGTAAATAATATGCTTATTTTTTATCGTTAATTGGGTCGTCTTGTACTCGTTCCATGTGTCCTAAACTTATATACTCATTCATAAAATGTGTATATTCATTTTTTAATCTTGCATTGTTTGAAAAATGACTTTCCAGATTTAATAGATGACGCTTAGCGATATTGTAAGACTCGCCTAAGCGTAATGAATTTTCACGAAATGGTAAATGTACGGTAAATCGACCATCTGGTTCTCTTATCACCGTTTTGTCAAAAAAACTTTTGCATGTCTTTTCTTCAATAGTATAGGTGTTATCTCCTTCAAATTCTTCTACACGCCAAAATCGTGGTAACATATTTTCTAATGTCAAGTCGGTATGTGTCAACGCAGTGTGACATATACTGTTACTTAACGGTTCAACCATATGATTGTACATTTGTATAGGCCCCGATACTACCCATCCGAGCTTTGTCTCTTGAAATATTGGACCGTTTGGTGCAGGTGTAATTCGACGTTCACCCATTAAATCGTAGAAATGTGTCGCGCCTATTAATAAATCAACTTTCTGTGGAGACCAGAATAGTGGGTCAGCTAAACTTACGTTCTGCGGTACTTGACCTGTATTATATATGTGTTTCGCCGGTATATCGTTCGTAATCTTCGACACTACTAACATTTTTAAGGTAATACTATAGTCGTTAAATTTTGATTTCATTTGAGCGATAACGTACGAATGGGCATGCTGTACTGTTGTTTCGATACCACTAATTTGATGATTAGTTTTCGTTCTTTTTAATTTTATGCATTGTACCAATTCTTCAGTAATGAAATTACTTTGTGAACCGGAATCTAATAATGCACGACATAATGACGAACTTTTATTTTCGCCAAATGCTCGTACGATCGCTGTCGATAAAAGTACCTGTTCGTGGTTTTTGTCATGCGAATGCGCGTTTATCGTGGAATTTCCGTCGATTTGAGTTGAAGAGGGATTTGATTTTTCTTCCGTTGTCGATCTCGCATTATTATTAATTTTATGTTGGACAATATGTAGTAATGTATTATGTGTTTTTCCGCATTTGAAACAATTTCGGGATAACCACCTTTTTTTTGAATCATGTTTACGTAAACATAATTTACACAATTCAATTTCATTAACCTTTTTAATACGATCGTTTATTGATAGTGCCAAAAACGTGGGACATTTGTAAATAGTATGTTTTAAGTAACATATAAAACAGCTTACTTCGGCGGTGGTTGTGAACGCCATAGAAGTTGTGCGAGTTTTATTGTGACTATTTTTTCGATTAACTTTGTCTTTAATTTCCGATGTCGATATAGTATTTATATTATTTATAAGATTTTTCGACGATTCTACTGCTTCTAGAATCTGTGCACGATCGTTTAAAAATATCATTAGATCTTCGATCTTTGGAATTTCGGTTTTTGGCGATTTCACCTCCCATTTAGTGAGCGTGTTTGAGTCTAATTTTGAACATATTATGTGTATTAGTAGCGGACCCCAATCGGTTGGTCGTTGCTTTAACGCTTCGAGTGCCGATATATGAGCACGCAGTGAATCCGAAAACATTCGCAAACTATCCGATGAATTATCTTTAACTACGTTTAACTCACAAATATCTTTTACATGACATTGAATTAATAATTTTTCATTATTGTAACGCGCAGTTAACGTTTTCCAGGCGTGTTCGTAATTTAAAGCCGTAGTTTCAAAATTTTTTATGCAATTTGCTGCATCACCGTTAAGAGAAGAACGTAAATAAAAGAATTTTTGAATTGATGTTAAATTACTATTTGTGTGAATTAATGCAGTAAAAATATCTTTAAACGGTACCCAGTCATTATAATTACCATTAAATACTGGTATATTTAACGCTGCCAATTTTATGATCGAAGATGTCGAATTAATGTTCTCTCCGTTATTCGAGTTACGGAATGATGTTTCGTTTTGGTTTGCTCTAATAGAACTAATTTTTTGTTCGGCCTCCGCAACCGTCTCAAAAAATAAATTTTCAAAATCAATTCTATATTGTGAATGATCTGTTATGCCAATACTATTTTCTAATTCTTCAATCGCTGTTTGCACTAACTCGAAGTTTTGCCAAGCTTCTTCTATTTTGAGCTGACGTGGTGGTATTTGTTTTGTGTCGCAATCGGGTGATTTCAGATAATTTTGAAACCGAGTTACTATAGCCTTTATTTGGCCGCGTCGCGCAATTAATGTATTTATATCGGGTTCTCCCATCCTAATCAGATGACGGTACTACAATATGAAATAGGAAAAGGAACTAAAAGAAATTATGAAATGTGACTCTCTTACCTTGACACTTGGCGTTTCGGTTTTTGTCTGATGGTGGGCTGGTTTGCTGACCTTATACTTTGGATTTTCTGCACAGCAATAACAGTATTACTCATACAAATTTTCTAGCGATAAACGAAGTCAATCGACGGGATGTTAATTAACTATAGACGCACTTTCCTGGATTTGCGGACGACACGCTAGATTCGGTACGATATGTCGATACGCTGAATATACTATACTTAAAAAACAACAACAAAATAAAACGCACTTTTTTTTTACAATTACTCGTTCAAATCCGGGTCGATGGACCAAATGTTGGTTTGGGTTAAAATTACACCGGTTATAAAATTTTATATTAATGGACTGTATGATGTATAATAAATAAATGATTTTGTTGCGTTATGAAATAATATATTTAATTTGAATTTTGTTAAAAAGCTTTTTTATTCCATGTGCGGAGTCGGCACTTTTACAATTTAAAATACTTTTTTCCGACTGAATACAATAAAATCAAAAGCCCGTCGGTACAATAGACCGGTTAGGCCGATAACGATACCGACGCGGACACAATCGATAACATAACACACATATCATATAATTTGACAATACTGAACATTGATATCTATAGGCAACAGTGGGTATAAATAAGTGTATTATTTGTAATTTTGTGATGCAACAAATAGTTTAAAATTTTTATTTTTTAATAGATTTTCATTGGTTAAGTTATATTTTTGTATCAAATACAATTCTATGTGTAAATTATAGTAATGTAAAATGTAAAATATTATACTATATGTAATATTATACACAGACACAAACATTTTTTTCCTGCGAAGATCCATTCGTAGTTGGAGACTGTGGATGTGGAGGTGTGGGGTTGCGGAGGCAGTGGATGTGGTAGTGAAGGGTCGCGGAGGCAAAGGTGGTTGATGTGGTGGTTAAAGGTCACGGGACACGGTGGCAGTGGCGACGGCAGTGGTGGGTCGCGGGCTCGGCGTCCATGGAGGTGGTTGTGAGTTCGAGGGGGAAACGAAGGCGGTTCTAGAATATATTAAATCATCCTACTTTTATAGTCGACGAAGCTTATCGAACGTTTTTCCTACAGGCGAGAGTGTGTATCGCAGTCGTTTAAGTGCAAACGGATACAATACATCTTTCATGTACAGTGAACGTCGTGCGTCGATCTATACGATTATATTTCTGTTCGTTAAAAAAAATTTTTATCATAACCATGAAATTGCTTTTCTTGTTTGTGGCCCTCTTCATGGCGCATTTAGCCGTGTTTGTAACGGCAGACCTAGATCTGGTATTGCTCCACACCAACGACATGCACAGCCGTTTTGATGAGACCGATATTTACTGTAACGAATGTCGCAAAAACGATGCGGTTAATGGTCGATGTTATGGTGGGTTCGCAAGGGTTGCTCAAGTTGTAAAGGACGAAAAGAAAAAGGCAGAAGAAAAAAATCTGACGTCCCTATTCATAGTGGCTGGAGATACTTTTCAAGGCACACCATACTTCACATTTTTCAAATGGCAGGCCGTAGTAGATTTCATAAAACAATTGCAACCTGATGTTATGGTAAATTAATTTGACTTGTCCGTGAACAATTACATTATTTTCAAAATAAAATTACAACAAACTAAAAGTTCTTTTGTTGTAACGAATAGATTTTTCTGATCCTTAGGATTATTAATATCAAATTATTATGGATACATTTAGGTGAACGCATAATGTATCAATGCCGTAAGTATTAAAATCAATGTACCACGTAAGAATAAAATGTACAATATTCAACAGACTACTACTGAAAATTTGAGACGTTATTAAATATTCGTTAATTTATCAGAGATATCGTAACTATACAAGTCCATATATGCTGTTTCTTTTAAGTTATCTATCTGACTATAGCTTTTAATATACTGCAGTGCAATATATTGAATTTCAAATCGAATATCTTCCATCCGGATTCTTGGATCCAATACGGCAATTGGAATTCGGAATTCATGATAATTTGCGTTTCGTGAGTTTACATTTTAGAATATCTATAGATCAGTGGTCAGCAACGTTTTTGGACACTCAGGCCACATTCGTAAATTAAAAAAGGTTCACAGGCAAGACAATATAAAGAATTGACATGATATTCAATTAAATATTCTAGTTTTAGAATTGAATGCGAGTTTTAATCAATTGACATGTGGGCAGGATGCGGGCCTGGATACATTAATCTATGAGCCAACCACTACTATAGATAATAAATATAATATAACAATTACAATTATTTTAGATTCAAATAATACAACTTATAATCATATAAAATCTTTTATAAATAAATTAGTTATTATGTGCTTATAAACCTTTTATAATCTGGATTATAGTGTATTAGTAGTTATAATCTAGGTTAAACTGATTTTAATGTTTGTTCAAATTCCGACATGAATTGATTTGGATTCGGTACTCAGAAATGGCGCCTATGACTGAAAGAATCTTCAGTTGACTTTCCCTGCATTTTATACTAGGATTTTCATAACAAGAAAAACAAAAGAAAAGTTTAAAAAACTTAATAACTTTTAAAAATCAGAAATAACAATTATTATTGGGTAGTTATGCCTATTTGAATAAAATATTTGGACATCAAGTATATAAATCGTTTTTGGCTTTTTTATTTTATTATCATTAAGATTATCAATATTATACTTAAAATCTAATTCATATTTACAAATAGTAATTGTAATAATTATATACCTAATTAACTAAGAAAATTATTGATAATTACTAAAAGGCATGGGAAAAATTTGGTAATTCAATAATTCTTTAATTTTTAGTCTAAGTGAAGTGTAAGAAAAATCTTCAACGCATATCATCTCGATGGTTTGTTTTAATTTGATAATATGTATATTTTTAATATTAATTTGCTTGCCTTCAACTATTTTAAATGTATACTATTACAATAGAACCTTGATTATCCAAACCTCTGTTATACGAACCTTATCCGAACGATATTTCGTTTCAATTCATGTATCCGAAAATCAATGCATAAAATATCACAACGTACACTCCTGGTCACAGTTTAATATTAGTACGTTTACCTTAACGACGGCCACGTGCGTCTAGCTTATCAATACATACCCAACCCAAATATACAACCCAAATTCATTATATACCTAATCAGTAATAACATAATATGTGATTTGTAATAATATATTTTTTTTTAATTTCTCCTATTCGAATTGGGCGTGGTCCCATTTACTTCGGATAATCAAGGTTTTACTATATTAATAAATGTTACTTTTATATATTTTAATTTATATCTATCATATTTATCTATATTAAAAAATTTGTCTTTATCGAATTGCCGTCAGGCATAGAGAAATAAATAATAAAAAATAAGCAAGTTGATTTTATACTTAATTTATATTTCACAATATTTGTTATGTACCTAATCTAGAATATTAATGTATAAAATAAACAATAATTGCAAAACAAACAAAAGCAGATAAAATATTCTAATAGAAGTATATTGATAAAAAAAACTAGAGCTAATACTAAAGAAATCAATTAAATTTATTTATTCTTAAAACAAATCAAAGTAAAAGGTGTTATAATAAATAAAAGTGCTTAAATTAATTTATGCAAATATGAAAAAAGGTTATGGTAAAGCATACATAATAAAAATAAACCTAGATAATTATAAATTGTTTTTAATACATATAATGTTAATTAGATTTAGATTAACTAAATATTAAATATAATATTTACTAAATTACAGAATTTGGGGAATCATGAGTTCGACGACGGTATTGATAGTCTTGTTTCGTATCTAAACGGAATTCAAGATATACCAACAGTAGTTTCAAATTTAAATATGACATTAGAACCAGATTTGGATAAATTCATAACGAGGTCATTTGTATTTGAGAAAAATAATACAAAAGTGGGAATCGTTGGATACTTGACAACGGATACTCCGGTGAATAATGGTTCATTTACGAGCTAGTTTTAATTATTTTATTACTTTTAAGTATATATTTTGTATTCTATTCATCTTTATAATCTTATTGAATTACTAATATAATTAATCAAAAAAATATTAGTAAATTATAAGGCATGAAGTAAGTATATTGACTTATTGTACAGTCTATACATAAATAAATTAAAA